>NW_012135969.1:3656289-3742337 GCF_000956105.1 Propithecus coquereli
GGGGGGGGGGCGGGTGGCAGGGGGCAGCCCACCCCTGAGATGAGTGCCTGGTCTGAGACTCTGCCGGCTCCCTCACTTCAGACCAGCACCCTAGGCCCAGCTCTGCCTCCAGTGCCCCTCCCCTCGCTGTGGCTGGATGCCTCCTCTGGGACCCCTGGCCCATAACAGGAGGGACCTGGAGCCATGAAGAGGGAGCAACTGGACTCCTGGACTTCCTGCCACCACCTTCCACCCTGTGGAGCTTCCTCCCTGGGGCACAGGCCAGACCTCCGAGAGGGATAGCCTGCGAGTGAACGAGTGAGTGCAGAGCTACAAGCCCCTTCTCAAAGCCCTCCAGAGACACTCCCGCCTCCTCCCCACAAGTTAGAAGCCCCATTCCCAGGCTCGAGACATTACTGTAAAAGGAGGAAAAGAAATAAAGACAAGATCTGTGCCCAGCCTCACTTCCAGCGGGCCCCTACCCTGTGTCTGTTCCAGTGTGACCCCACCCAGACACACAGGAGGGGCCAGGGAGGGTCTCCTGCCCATTGGCATCCTGCTTTGCCAAGGCCAAGCCCCTCACTCTCTACTGGTTCTGTCAACACACGACCTCTCCCCCAGCTGGCACCTAGGTGAGAGGGAAACCGGCAGCACACCTTCGCCCCAGCAAGGGCTCCCCTGGCCACATGGTGCAGCAGGAAGGCCAAGCTGGGAGCCTGGGAGCCCCTCGCATACACCCAGCCCCAGCGCCAGCCTGGCCAGGCCTCCAGCCAATGTTTCCCTGCCCCCTGCCAGAGCCGGCCCCACCTGAGCTCATCCGGACACAGCAGGGGCAGGGCCTGCTGCTGTCAGGGCCACGTGCAGGAATGGAGGGCGGAGAGTGGAGAGTGGAGAGAGGGCGGGCGGGCAGGCTGCTCTTAAAGCAGGTCTGGAGGTGAGCTGGCGCCTGGCCGTACTCCTCACCTGGTGGTAGTGAACAACAGCCTGCCCGCACGCGTGGACACCAGGTAGGTGCCTTTACTCTTTAAGAAGAGAGGGACGCTCAACACTTTCTGTGACCTGACTCATTTATCCTGCTGTCCTCAGCTTTTCCATTTCTCCTTGGGGCTCAGCATGAAGGCAGAGAGAAAAGGGGAGGAGATCGTGGATAGAAGAGAGATGGTCTCAGGATCATAGACCCAGGAGTTCAGCACTTTAAGGGAACCGAATCTGTAGCCTCGGTGTACAGACGAGAGAACTGAGGTCCAGGGAGGGGAAGGGGCTCACCCGAGGTCATGGAGACACAGGTAGGGACCGGACACAGAACCCAGGCCTCCTGCCTCCCAGCCCAGAGCACTAGGCCCCTCCAAGACCTGCAGGAATGGGGTGGGGCCTTCGCTTTGTCCTGCGGGTCCCTGCCTGCCAGCCACATCCTGCCTCACTGGGTCTGGTGGATGGGACAGGAAGATCAGGAGCTGGTCTTCAAGGCAAAGTGCTTTGGGGAGACTCGGGCTTCACTCTGGCCCTACTCTTCTCCTTTCACCCACCCAGGCTGGTAGGAGGGAGAGAGTAAGCCAGGAAAAGAGGTTGGCAGAAGCAGAAAAGGGCATTTGCCAAGTACCAGGATTTCCCTGCCTCTGGAGTCCTCGGGGACAAAGAAAGAGATCCCAGTCAGAGCGGGAAGGGGGAGTGTGTGGCAGAGACCCACAAATGGGACAGAGCTGGACGGAGCCCTCCCCAACCCTGTCCACCCCAACACACACACAGGGACTCCCCTACTGCTTCCAACAGGAAAGAGTGAGCGAGAGGAGTGTGCTGGCCGGGGCCAAGGAGGGGACAGCGTCCAGGAATGAAGGAGAAGACACAGCCCCCCCTGCCCTGGGACTGAGACTCCGGGTGTGGTAAACATGAGGAGAGTTTGAAGAGCCTAGGGCTGCCTGCCTTTGCTCAGCACCGGGTCTGTCTCACGTGGTTCCAGAATCCCAGAAGGGTCTTAAATCTGTGAAGCAGCAGCGTAGGGTAAGAGTGTGGGATTGTGCAGACACGACCACCTGGGTTCAAACCCCAGTTCCACCACGTGTAGGTTGTAGGACCTTGGACAAATCCCTCCAGCCCCACGGAAATGGTACTGCCCTCAGAGAACTGTCGAGAAAGTGTAATGAATTCGATTGTGTCTGCTATTATCATAGCCCCATCATACAGATGGGACAACTGAGGTCTGCCCAGAGAGGAAAGGACACTTGCCCGGGGTGGCATGAAAGCTGTGTCCAAATCAGTAGGCAGGTGTCCTGGGTCCTGGTCATTGGGGGACACCTAGCCCCTCAGTGAGCTCTGCAAAATCAGTAACCCTAGCCTCCTCTGCGGGGCCCGGCCAGAAAACTCTGCAGGGTGCGCCCAGATCCTGTCCCAACAAACCCAGGCCACTTGGAGCCTGTGTGGAAAAAGCCACAGCTCTGGCCCTGTGTCCTCAGCTGCCCCAGGAAGGAGCTCAGAGGCCGGCTCCCCTCCACTGCCATTTATAGACACGCTTCCCATGCCCAGCACGCGCCGCCCCTCCAGGACCCGGCCGAGGAGAGGCCTGGCATTGAGCCTGCAGAAGCCGTGGTGAGGGGCAGAACGGGGGCCTGGCTTTTCTCATTAAACTTACTGAGCAACCTTGCACAAATCATGCTCCCTCTCTGGACCTCAGCTGTCCCCCGGCATTAGACCTCCACGTGGCATAAGGAGTTAAGATTCCAGAGTCCCACAGCCTGGGTTTGAATCCCAGCTCCACTGTTTTTCTGGATGTGTGGCCTTCACAGGTTTCTTAACCTCTCGTGAGCCTCAGTATCTTCATCTATAAAGTGGACTGATAACGGGGCGAAGTACTTCCCAGGGCTATGAGATGAGAAGAGTGACTGAGTCACCAAATGTAACTCACATGTAAACTGTGAAGATCAGCGCCTGGCACGTGGTCGATGCTCAGTAAATGGGTGCCGCTATTATGCGGGTGTTGTACTCGATAAGCCTTTATTTCTAAGTACAATTTAGAATTGTCTAACTAGCTGCCTTCGCGAGCAGCACCTCATTGGATCCACAGCACTCTCTGGGAAGGTCCAAGGCAAGAAATCTTATTCTCATCTCACAGGTGAAGAAACTGAGGGTCAGAGTCACACCAGGAGGAGCTGTGTGAGCTGGGGTTCAAATCTAAATATTCAGATTCCAGAGTACACTTGCCCCAGGCTGGTCTCAAATGCCTTTTCCAGCACTAACATCTGACTCCAAAGCAAGTTGTAGAGGAGGCATCTTGGAAAAGGGGAAAAACAGAGTTGGGGAGTGTTGTGGGGAGCAGGCAGCGAAGGTCAGAGCAAGCAATGGAGTGCGATCAGCAAGTCCCAGCTCCATGAGGTGTTCTTGGCAGCCTCGGTCCCAGAACCTCTTACCTCCTACCAAGCCCCACGTATGAGAAACTAGCATGTCGGAGCCGGACATGGTGGCTTACACCTGCAATCCCAGCACTTTGGGAGGCCGAGGCAAAAAGATCGCTTGAGCCCAGGAGTTCAAGACTGGGCATCATAACAGGACCCCATCTCTACAAAAATCAAAATTAAAAGAATTAGCCAGTCCTGATGGCATGCACCTGTAGCCCCAGCTACTCAGGAAGCTAAGGCAGGAGGATCACCCGAGCCCAGGAGTTCAAGGCTGCAATGAGCTATGATCATGACACTGCCCTCCAACCTGGGCAACAGAGTAAGACCCTGTCTTTAAAAAGAAAAAAAAAGAAACTAGCATGTGGCATTAGGGGTAGACAACAGGAAGAACTTTTCACAGTAAGGAAGATGAGAAAATTGGGACATCTCTTTCCCAAATGAGCCCCCAGGAAATGAATATCATCTGATGATGTCACTCCCCAGCTCAATACTTTTCTGGGCCAGCCACAGAGGCTCATGCCTGTAATCCTAGCACTTTGGGAGGCCACGGCAGGAAGATCATTTGAGCCCAGGAGTTTGAGGCCAGCCTGGGCAACATAGCAAGACCCCATCTCTACAAAAATTAAAATTAATAAATATAGCTGGGTGTGGTGGCACATACCTATAGTCCCAGCTACTCAAGAGGCTGAGGCAGGAGGATTGCCTGAAACCAGACATTCAAGATCGCAGTGAGCTATGATCATGCCACTGAACTCCAGCCTGGGTGATAGAGTAAGACCCTATCTCTACGGAAAAAAATTTCTGTGGTTCCCCACTGCCCTCAGGGTTGAGTCAGCAGCCCAGAGCCCAGCCTGCCTCCCCTGCCCCATCTCCTCCTCCATCCAACCCAGGTGCTGCTCTGTTTCCTGGGTGCTCTGCAATGCCTTCCCTGTCTTGTAGCCGTTTGCATAAACAGTCCCCTCTACTATAAACTTTCCCCTGCCTCCTCAGGCTGACTTTCCTTAATTGTTCTTCCTTCTATCTCCCTCTGCACGTCCCTTCCTCCGGAAGTCCTGCCTGACCTCCCCACCAGCACCTACAGAGCCCCCTCCACTTCCTCCTCCCTGGTGACACTGTTACAGTTGCTCACCTGCTAACTTCTCTGCTTCAACAACTGGTGTAAGGGCGGGGGCCCGGACATCAGGCAGCCTGGGTCCAGTCCTGCTCTGACACTTGGTGGCACTGTGACCTTTGGTCAAGTTACTTACCTCTCTGTGTCTCAGTTCTCTTGTTGTAAAATGGGATAATAATACCTCATAAGGTTGTCATGAAGATTTTAAAAGGCTTTATGTATAAATGCCAGGGCCTATGTGCATAGTAATTACTCAATAAACATTAGGTAGTATTTATTTAATAAATATTCCTGGGACATAGTAAATATTCAACAAAGATCTACTGAAGTTATTTTATTTAACGATCACTTGCATAGTGCTTATTCTATGCCAGGCACTGTTCTAAGCATGTTATAAATATTAACTCATTTTATAGATAAGGAAACTGAGGCACAGAGAAGTTAACTAACTTGCCCAAGATTTCATACAAGCTAGTAAGTGGTGGAGCCAGACTGCAAACCCAGGCAGTCTGGCGCCAGCATCCACGCCTTTAAATGAATAAATTAAAAATATGTCCTTCCGTGGGGGGAGGGGAAGCAGGGGCTTCACCTACAGAAGGTGCTCAGTTCCCACTCCCCGCCTCTTTCAGGTCCTGGGAGCTACTGGTTGGCAAGTGCCATCCCTGGGATGTCAGTGAGGCTAGCTGGAAGCCAGAGGTAAACCAGGCACTGGGGTCACCACCCGTACCATGTCTCAGGTGATGTCCAGCCCCCTGCTGGCAGGAGGCCACACAGTCAGCTTGGCTCCCTGTGAAGAACCCAGGAGGGCACTGCACCCAGCACCCAGCCCCAACCTGCCTCCCCAGTGTTCTTACTACACTATGGAAGGCTGGGGAACCCAGGCCCTCATGGCCCCCATATCCTGCAAGGGGCCCCCTAGCAGGCTCCAGCAGGCCACACAGGCTGAGGCCAAAGCCAACGGCCTCCTGCAGTCCCCCGGGGAGCAGGCCTCAGGGACCCTGGAGGACCTTGACTCCTACATTGACTTCTCGCTGGAGAGCCTCAACCAGATGATCCTGGAACTGGACCCTACCTTCCAGCTGCTTCCCCCGGGGGCTGGTGGCCCCCAGGCCAAATCTGCCCAGAGCACCACCTCGAGGAGAAAGAAGGAGGAACCTGAAGCCTTGGGTAAGGACCTGGGGCAGTGCCAGGAGGGGGACTTGGGACCTCATGAGGAAAAAGGAACTTCCTGTAGAATCAGAGAAGGGGACACTGTCCTGTTGGGAGGTGCTGTGCAACCCTAAATAAGTTATTGACCTCTTTGTTTTCTCTGCTACACAAAAGGGATAAATACAAATTTCCCTCACTCTTAAATTCTATTTTGTTCCTGAGTTTGGAAAGTGATGAATACCTGTTTTACACGATTTTTATGAGAACTTAAATAAGCTAATATATATAAGTATTTTGTACAATGCCATGCATATAAGTAAGAGCTCAATAAATGTGGAGTCCCTGAACCCCATAGTCCTAGATCCTAATTTGGCCCCCTGAAATTTTTGTAGGACTGCTCTATGTGCCCCTGTCCCTATTTAGGATAGTGTCTCTCTGGCGAGGCCCAAGCTGGGGATAGTGGGATTGGAGAGACACGGAATCCAGTCTGTTTGGGATGGGAAACCTGTTGCGTTCAAGCAGTGGTACGCTGGCAAATCTTTAACAACCGGCTCCCTGGTTGCAGGCAGGGGCAGAGGAAGCCTGATTCGAAGCATCCGCCCATTTCCACAGTGTAAATTCTCCCACCATGACCAATTTGCGGCTTCCAGCACGATGCTGCCACTGAATGAGGAGGTGGAAACGTGCAGTAGCAGGCTGTTACTCAGCAGCTCCCCCACACCAACACCACTGACGTAAATAACCTCGAGGGCATAGATAACAGCAAAATGGAGTAAAATAATTGGGATGGGATGAATTTTGAGTATTTACTACCTTTGTTTTTAATACAACTTATTTCATTATAAATTTACATACTGTAATTTTTAATAATGGCTGAATTTAGCAACGCACTGGACAAAACCCTAAAAAGTTTAACAATCAGCTCTTAACAAGCTGGTACAAGCCAACTCCAGTGCACCGCCGAATCCAAGGGAATCCAGAAATTCCTACGTGTGGCTACAGTTTCCCAAACAAAGAGTTTCAAGCACACTCTGAGGATGAGGGTTAAGGAGCAACAGCCCCATTGGACAGGTTGGAAGACTGAGGCTTCCGGGGGTTAACAATCAACCGGGGTGAGGGGGTGCAGTTAGGATTAGAGACAGGATCCATGAGAACTTCCATTTATTGAACACTTATTATATGCAAGGCACTGTGCTGAGCACTTTATACAGAATCTTCAATCCTTCCAATCCAGCCCCAGGAGGTACGAATTTTATCCCCATTTTACAGATGAAAAAACTGAGGTCAATAGGCTTGAGTAAGGAGCAAGTCTAGCCTAATAGCTGGCGTCAGGCAGGCCTTACACAGACTGTTTACTTCTCTTCTTTGTGTCTCAGATTCCTCATCTATAAAATGGAGATAATAAGAGTTCTTACCTCCAGGGGTGTTGTGAGGATTAAAAGAAATAACACTTGTTGGCTGTTGATCACCAACCCTGGCACACCGTAAGTCATTAGAAACGGTAGCTGTTTTTATTAAGCAGTAGGGTTGCACGTAGGGCCAGCCCCAGGGTAGGTTTGGGCTCTGGGGTGGAGGCCAGCCCAGCGCCCAGGTCCTCTGGTGCCCCAGGCTCCTGGGCTCCTGCCTGCTCTCCCTCCTCCCACCAAGAATTGCCTGCCAGGCCGGCAAAGGAGCCGCCTCCATCCCTCTAGAGTCTTCCTGCTTCTCAAGGCCAGTCATGGGCACGTCACTGCAGAAAAGGCGTCTTGGGCCTAATTACCGTTGGCAGGAGCAAGCCCAGGGTTTTAATGTTCATGCCCCACGGCAGGAGTTCCATTCAAGGCCAGCTGGGGCGAAACCAGTCTCAAAAATGTCCACAGACGTGAGGTGAGGGTTGGTGACAACTGGGCCCTTCCTCCATGGAAAGGGCTGAGGACCAGCATGGGGCTGATGGGCAGCAGGCTACAACCTTGATGCCCCGGGCACAGCCAGCCATGTGAGCATGCGTCCACCCAACCGTGGGGAACAGGGAGTGCAAAGGGGCTGGCAGTGGCCAGAGGGTCCTGAAGAAGCTGCCTAGCTCTGCCCTAGCCCCTGCTGACAGAGAAAAGACCCCCTCTCCTCTGTCCTCTGCCTGGGCACCTCCAGTGCCAGGGAGCTCACTACCTCCTAAGATAGCCCACCAGCTGGGTCAGTCCTCCGTTAGGAAGCTCTCCACCGTCACTAAGAGCAGAGGGTACCTGCATGTCACTGTGGTCAGCTACCCCCTTTCTCATGCATCTTGGCCTCCTGAAACCCTCCCTGCAGACCACTGCTGCTGGTAACAAAGCTGTCGCAGCCCATGGCAGCGTAACTAACTCTGGGCATTGTGGTGAGTTCTCTTACGTCTAAATGTAATTCAACGCAAAGGACCCCCACCATTTTGCAATCTCACCCTTCCTGCTTTTGGGGTGTTGAAGGAAAGACATTCTAACATTATAATGCTAGCAAATGTTCACTGCCCTGTTTGTCCTAACTTGGCAAAATTAAAATATTAAACATTGGCAATCCTATATTGACTCCTCTCCTAAAAATTTACAGATTTTTTTTTTAAAACTGGCCTGTGTAATGCATGATCCCAGTGTCTAACCTGTGAAGGAAATAGTGGAAACCTCATTTTACAGATGAAAAAGCTGGGGCTCAGGGAGGAGAAGTGATAGCCTACAGTCACACAGCCAGCAAGTGGTAGGTCAGGCCTCAAACCCTGGGCTTCTGGGCTCCAAAGTCCATGTTCTCTTGTTTCTCCCCTTCTGGGGTCTAGTCTCCTGTTCTCGGGAGTCACAGAGCGCATCTCTTTGGGGGCAGCCTGCAGGCTCCTTCTGAGACTTGACCCCCCAGCACCTGTCAAACCTTCCTCAGGTTTCCTGCCCCTGCCTCTTGTTCACCTTCCTTTAGGCCTGTCCTAAGGGGGTCCCCATCCTACAGGGGAAGCAGACACCGTCTCCCTGTCTTTGTCCTTTCTGCCACCCCCAACCCCACCTTTGGAACATTCCCCACATTTCATTTTCCAGCAATTTCTGCCAGGCAAGGCAGTCTGCCAGTCCCAAGTGAAGGGTGTTTAATAACTGTCTCTCCGCCCCCCACCCACAGGCCCTCCTTCCGCCTGCCTGGTGCTGGCGCCAGCACCCTCCCAGCACTGCTCAGACTTGCCCCAAAGGCTGGTAAACAGCAACGTCACCCCAGTGATAGGGGTGCTCCAGCTCCCCCCAACCACATCCACCTCAGGACAGCAGGGGCGTAACTGGCACCAGGACTGCCCCCTTCTCTACTCCTCCCACTGACTTAGCCCCAGCCATGTCTTTGGGTGGGCATTTGCATGACTCAGTGAGTAGGAGGGCCAGAGCTTCACCAGACCAAGAGACCCTCCCCAAAGCAGCCAAGTATCTTCTCGCAGGGCAAGGCCTTAGAACGGGGTCCCAAGGAGCCCCTCCTTGTCCTGGAAGGGGCCCCTAAACAGAGCTCAGGAGCAGCAGTCAGGTGCCTTCACTCCCTGGCTGTGTGGCATCAGATAATTCACTTAACCTTTCTGAGCCTTGATTTCTCATCTGTCATACAGGAGTTAACCTATCCCCTACTTCAATAGACGTGCGGTGAGGGTTAAATGAGCTAATACAGGTAACACGTTTGTGGTGGTTTTGGCACGTGGCGCTCGATAAATACCAGTCTTTATTAACAACTGTCGTACAGTAAGTGTTAGCTCCATCCCCACTTTTCTCCAAGCCTCAGTTTCCTCCTCTATAAAAATAATGCCTGCCCAGCGTAAGGGCTGTTAGGAGGTTCACAGGAGATTATGGGTGTAAACATTATAAAGTCCTACAAAAATAGAAGTTGTGCTTGCCAGTCTTCCAGAAGAATCCACCCCATTCCAAGATACCTTGTATTTCAGAGCCCACAAGACAGCACCCGAAATATTCTCCTCTTGCCTTCATCCTTCTAAGCAAGGGGATCCCCACCTTAGCTAGAGAGAGGGCTCCATTTGGCCAATACTGTCCCCCCAAAGCAGGCAGGTAGGAAGTGCTCCTTCCTCAAGGCCCACCAGGGGTTAGGCTCCAGCCTCCATTCTTCATTATATTTAATCTTTATCACAACCTTGGTGAGGTTGGTTCTAGACCCTCACTTTGCAGAGTAGGAAACTGAGGCTCAGAGAGATTAGGAAAGTTCCCCAATGCCTCTCTTGGCTGGCAAGCGGCAAAGCCAGGACTCACCCCAGGTTTGTCTGACTACAAAGCCAGGCTCTTCCTCCACCACCGGAGCAGCAAGCCCAGGTCAGCCCGCCAGCTCATCTGACGCAATGCCCCAGCCCCGCCACAGCCCAAGCAGGCTCAGACAGAGGCAGTAGCCTCCAACAGGGCCGGAAGGCCCTACCCAGGAGCCGGTTGGTGCAGGCTGGCCCTCCACAGCCGTGATGGGGGGATGGTATATGTGTCAGAGCCCAGGGAGGGTGGGAGGCCAGCAGACAGGAGCTGAGGGTGCAGGTTCTCCCTGCCTGCCTCAGCTCCCATCCTGGGAAGCTTCCTCCAGAAGAGAGCAGCTGGTTAACCCCCACCTGCCACCACACTTGCTGGAACAGCACCAAGGACAATTCCCACCCCCACAAGCAAGGAGGGGGGTGTCCATCTTCACCAAGGGGAGCACCCCAGGACACCCCACTTAGGGATGACCTCTGGAGCAGGAACAAAGTCTCAGAATCCAGGAGTGCCCTGCCTGGGCAAAGGAAAGAGCCGGCAGCCTGGGCTGTGTCGGCTGACCAGTGCTCACGCTCTAGCTAAGAGCTGCTGGGGGGTCCACAGCCCGATAATGTGCAAGCCCTGCCCTCAGGGAGCGCCTGCTCTAAAGCAGTGTTCTCAGACTGCACACAGATCCCTGGGGCGTCTACCCAAATTGTCAACTCTGATTCCATAGGCCTGGGGTGGAGCCCAGGGAATGTGGTGCTGCTGGCCCGATCACAGTGGGGAGGCTCCACTCATGCCCGAATCACCTGGGGAACCAAAAACAAGCAAACAAACCTGGGGCTGGCCTCACCCCTGCAGATTCCGATCTAATTGACCTGGGGTGCAGCCTGAGCATTGAGCTTTTGAATGCTGCCCTCGTGTGTCACCAACCTGGAGAACCCCTGCCTTCATTGTGGGTACAGAGAAACAGCTTCCACACACGCTGAGTAGCAGAGGTGTCAGGTGTCCCCAGTGCGTGCCATCAACCTGGGGGGTGGGGCAAAAACAAAGGAGAAGATTTCCCAGTTTTTAAGCACCTACTGTGTGCCAGGCCCAGTGCTGTGCTGCCTACATTAATCTCATTTCATCTGTATTGTAACGCCAGGAGGCTGGGAAGAGTCACCCCCTTTTATAGGTGTGGAAACTGAGGCTGTAAATGGTAAAGTCATTTGGCCGACCTCTCTCAGCTAGTAGGTGACAGAGCCAGATCTCAAAGCCAGGTCTGTCTGATTCCAAGGTCCGTGTTCATTCCATGGCATCTCCCTATCCAAGGGAAGATGTCACAGAAAGGGTGACCTTGGAACTGGGCCCTGAAGATGGAGTTGGGTTCTAATCCTGAAGAGCTTCTCCTATCTGGGCCCCAGTTTCCTCATCTGTGTAAAAGAAGGGGGACCAGATAGTCTTGAGGACCCTTCCAGCGTTTCTGTTATGAGTCTAGGCTCCCTGGTCTCACCAATGCTCTGCTTCTCTCTCCAAAGATATAAAGTACATCGAGGTGACCTCCACCAGATCAAGGTGCCATGATGGCCCCCAGCGCTGCTCCAGCCCATCTGTCACCCCGCCCTTCGGCTCTCCACGCAGTGGTGGCCTCCTCCTTTCCAGAGACGTCCCCCGAGAGACCCGAAGCAGCAGCGAGAGCCTCATCTTCTCTGGGAGCCAGGGCAGGGGGCACCAGCGTCCCCCTCCCCCTTCTGGGGGCTCCTCCCCTCACCCCCCACTATCCCCCAGCATCTCTATCCCTTGTGTGGGGAGCAAGGCCCCGGGCCCCCATGGCTTGAGCTCCCCATTGGTGTCTTCTCCAGGCCTGGAGAAGGGGCTGGGGGGCCTGGCCCCACAGCAGGGCAGCAGGGTCTCTGTGCTGTCAGTCAGCCCAGCGTCTGATGTCAGCTACGTGTTTGGAAGGTAGGTTCTATAGCTTCTGACATTGCCTCCACACACATACACACAGATCCGAAGATCACAGAGGGGCTTCCTGCTCCGTGTGAGCAAAATCTGAAAGAGTGAATGTTCTTTTTTATGCCATCACAGCCATTCGGATCTCAAGCTATCCTCAAGCTCAGAATATGATTCAACATACAAAAATCTTGACTTATATATACCTTTTGAGAAAAGAGCTATGACATTAATGAGGCTCACCTATATCCTTTCCAGCCTCGTACAACCCATCTCAAGGAAGGGTTTTTTAAAACCCCAAAACACAGGGATGTAAATAGAATTTGGGGACCTGAGATGTACCTTTTAGGAATTCCTCTTTGTTGCTGGCAAAATGTAGCAAAGGAGGGAGGCAAACCTGCCTGGGCATTTATTTACAATTGTCCCCGCTCAGTTCTCTGTAGGTCTCACAGTAGAACTGTGTGCATGTGTACACACACACACACACACACACACACACACACACACACATCCTGCCCCAAGAAGACCAAACCACAGGACCTCTGTCTCCCACACCACCTCCAAAGCCACTGGCCCAAGCAGTCCCTGGCAAAGAGACTGAGGATTCTACAGCCGTGCCCATTGGCATGGGCCTCTGCGCTCAGGGGGAAGTCTGGCCGGATGCGAAGCTGGCCTCCTGCTCCTCCTCCAGCTGGGGAATTCCCTCTGCACCAGCCTCGGGCACAGTCTAGCCCAGGTCCAGCACATCTGCAGGGCTCTTAGAAGCGATGGGGAGGTGGGAGGAGAGGGGGAGCCTGGTGCAACAGCTCCATCAAACCTGCCTGGCTGGGAAGGCAGAGGGAATCTGGGCCTGCCTATGCCCACAGGCTTGCAGGGGTCAGTCCGTTGGCTACTTTACATGACCGAAGACCCTACCATCTGGGGACATTTCTGTATCCCTTGGGGATCAGGTGGGCATGCCCTTTTCTATGGGCTGTGGAGGGGTAGGGTATGTGGTGCTCTATTTGGCCAAAGCCATAGGCACCCAGATTATTAGATCCACAGCCTGGCTCTGGCCCCTGAGTGTTCACCCCCACATTCTAACACCCTGTATGGTGCTCTCTCCCCCTGCAGCAGCCAGTCCCTCCTACACTCCTGCATCTCTAGCCATCAGTCGTCTTCTAGATCCTTGGAAAGTCCAGCTGGCTCTTCCTCCAGCCTCCACAGCCTCGGCTCTGTGTCACTGTGTATGAGACCCAGTGACTTCCAGGCTTCCAGCAACCCCACCCGGAGCATGGGCCATCCCAGAGCACCCCACTCCTCATCATTGGCCAAAGAACATGCCAGCAGCTGCCCCCCATCCATCACCAACTCCATGGTGGACATACCCATCGTGCTGATCAATGGCTGCCCAGAACCAGGGTCTCCCCAACCCCGGAGGACCCTAGGACACCAGGGCTCTGTCCAACCTGGAGCTATGTCTCCCAGCAACCCCTGTCCAGCCACCAGGAGCCACAACCAGACCCTGCCAGAAGCCTCCCCAACCACGTGTCCAGAGGGTATGTTGAAAAACAATATCTCAAGCACTGTAAGGTATGGTTGGGGGAAGAGACAAAACACCAGTGGGTTCCTGCAACAGCCAGTCAACATGTTTACTGTGTGCCCAGCACTGAGCCAGGCAGTGAAGACACCTGGGGAACAGTCTAGAAAGAGACAAAAGCTAAGCATCACTATAGAGTAATATAAACACAGAGGTAGAGAGATATTCTAAATCTTACGGGGCCATGGAGGAAAGAGTGATTCTTTCAGTCTGGAGAAAGAGAGGAAGCAACATCTGAACTGGATCTGGAAAGCAGATCAGAAGTTCGTGGTTAGAGAAGAGGACGGGCATTCCCAGCAGAGAGAACAGGGAATCCACAGTCACAGAGGTCTGGAAGCACATGGTGCGTTTAGGAAATGCCTGGAATGTTGGGCGCAGGGTGAGGTCTTTGAGAGTAATTTGGAGTCAGATTGTAAAAGGCCTTGAACACCAAGTTAAAAAGTGGATGTAGGCCAGGCACAGTGGCTTGCGCCTGTAATCCTAGCACTCTGGGAGACCAAGGTGGAAGGATTGTTCAAGGCCAGGAGTTCAAGATGAGCCTGAGCAAGAGCAAGACCCCATCTCTACAAAAAATAGAAAAATTAGCTGGGCGTGGTGGTGTGCACCCGTAGCCCCAGCTAATCTGGGGGCTGAGGCGGGAGAATCGCTTGAGCCCAGGAGTTCGAGGTTGCTGTGAGCTATGATGATGCCTCGGCACTCTAGCCCAGGCAACAGAGCAAAACTGTCTAAAAAAAAAAAGTGGATGTTTACACTTTAGGCACCAGGGGACCATCAGAGAGTCTCAAACGGGGGAGAGAAGGGGTCAGAGGGGCACGATCAGTGGACCACTCTGGCAGCTGCAGGCAGATGGATTGCAGGGGCGGTAGGGGTGGAGGACAGAGGACAGAGCCAGGCAACCTTCGGCATGTGGAAGCAGCAGGCTTAATGACTGACCAAGGAGAGGGAGAGGGCGAGTCAGTCCCAACTCTGACGTGCGTGAATGACGAGAACACAGAGGGGGCGGACGGGGTAATGGAGACAATGCATTCCAATTCAGACAGCTGAAAACCACAAAACAGCAAACACCCTCCTTCCCGTAGTCTGCAACTACAGGCGTCCAAAAAGAACAAAATCAACCAGGACCCACAGCAGTAAACACAGAAGCTAAGCCTTGGCACTCCCTGGGTGTACATCTCCCACGAGCAGAGCCTCCTGCCAACACTGTCCCTGCTCCCCCGTCCCACGGCCAGCTCTCAGCCCTCACTTGGCCGCTCACTGTGACGCTCACAGGCATCAGGGTGACCCTGGGGGGTGTGAAATGCTCACTCCCACTCACGGAGTCATGCCAATGCAAGCAAGAGAAAATGGCACGTCAGGTATGCCTTTGAATCTGCTGTGATTGCTTTACTAGGACAAATCATTTGCAGATTTTAGTATTTTTTTAGGAGTTACTTAAGTATAACTGGTCACAACACTCCATTTCAAGATTTTGAAATTGGAGACCCAGGAAAATGGGCATTTTGGCATCTCAAAGAGCACATTTACTTAGCCTAATGATGTTCCCATCCTGCTTTGGCGACACCCCAGGGCAACACTACTCATACCCTGGGATCTTATCAAATTCTTCAAAATATTCTCAGAACAAAGTTCGCTTCAATTTCATAGGCTATTGGAGCATTAAAGACCCTCACATGTTGTTTAGTCCACTCGGCCCTCTCTCTTCAGTTGTCCCAAATCAGAGTGAAGAACCCAGGCCCCCAACTTCTGAGAGTTCGCTCTCCTGCCCAGAACTGCTGTTTTCCTCTCCTGCATCTTTTCTTCCATCTTCTTTTCCAAGCTGAATAGACCCCCAAGAAACTTGTAGGATTATTAAGAGGGAGGAGAATGTGAAACCAAACATGATGCATCTGAGAATTCCTTATTTTTCCCTTATTTCAGTCCCTACCAGGCAACGGTAGATTTGAGAAACTGTTTCTCACCAAACTGAGGTTTTATTTGTTCTTTATTCATTACCAAGGATACATGGGCACTTCTAAGTCCTAGATGGGCCAAGCCCTGGAATCCTTCTGTTTGATTTTGCCTCTTGGAGGCAGTTTGGGAATACATGGGGTTGGGGCCAGGCTGGTGTTTGAATGGGACCCGTGGGCAGAGAAGTATGGAAGGGTCTCCAGCCTTCTCTGGTGGATGTCTCTCAGCTCCCCGCTGTCCAGCCTACAGGATCCCCCCTTCTCTCTCTTTCTCCAGGTCCCACCAGGGACATGCAGCCCACCATGAAGTTCGTGATGGACACATCTAAATACTGGTTTAAGCCAAGCATCACCCGAGAGCAAGGTAAAAGGAAGAGCAGGTGACCCTGGAGTCAGGTCCAGGCCCCTGCACCCCACATCAGGCAGATGGGGGCCTGGGTCCTGGCAAATAGAAATCCAGGGAAGAGGGGTATTCCGCTGACCTCATGAGGAAATGGGAACTAACTACCTCAAGAATGGCAGAGATTGGACAGTAACGCCTGCACCATGAAGGCCCTATGGCACTGGGGACAGAGGGTGTTCAGGTGGGGCAGTATCCATGTCTGACTCAAGGATTGTTCCAGCAATCGAGCTGCTGAGGAAGGAGGAGCCAGGGGCTTTTGTCATAAGGGACAGTTCTTCATACCGAGGCTCCTTTGGTCTAGCCTTGAAGGTGCAGGAGGCCCCGACATCTGCCCAGAACCAACCAGGTATGCACCTGTTTCTGTGCTCACTCAAGCCCTCACTGGGTCAGGACAGTGTGGTGAGTTCTAGTCCCGGCTCTGATGCCAGTGCTCAGGGTGGCCTCAGGTCAGTCCCATAAGGAGTCCTGGGAGGAGGGTCCACTTCAGCATCGTCCTAGATCCCCCCCGGCACTGAGGCACCGTGAAAAACTCTTTTCACAGCAAGCCTGAGTTGCTTCTGCCTCCCCGAGTCCCCCAAATTCCCTGCTTTACCCTCATGGTGGGAAGAGAAGGAGGAAGTTCCCAGCCCTCTGTAGGCTGCTCTCTTCTGGGTCAGATGGGATTTATCTCCAAGGAACCTAATGTGTAGTAACACATGTGTGTGCTAGTTTATGTGATGTGCACTAGCTCATCACGCGTGTGTATGATAGCTTATCATGTGCTTTCCCGTGACCTCCCATGCACGTTTGCTAACTCAGCACATGTGCCTGGGGCATCCACCATGCAGTAGGAGAGGCACCAGGGATACAGAGGAATCAGACCCAGACGCCACCTCACTGGGCAGGTAGATGAAAACAGATAATTACAGTCCAAAGTGCCTGGTCATAGCCCCACACCTAAACCCCAGGACCATACCTCTCATTTAATGGATGAGGTACCTGAGGCCCCGAGAGTTAGTTAATGGCCCCAGGGCAATTAAGTGATAGAGCTAGGCTGAAAAACCCAACCTTGTGGTCTTTGTGCCTCGCTATGGAAATAAGAAAGTGACCTCTGGCGGGGGGTGTTGGTCGTCAAGGAAGCCTCTGGGGAGGTGATGAGCCCAAATCAAGGAGGAAGCTGTGAGCCAGGCGAGCAGAGTCGGAAGGGCACGTCCACCTTCCCAGGGCCAGCCGGGCTCCAGCAGGGATGATCCGGTGCAGAACAATAGCACCCAGATGTGGTGGGCAAAGGGAGAGAGAAACCAGACAGAAGAGTCGGGGTTTGATCTAAACAGTAATTGAGAACCATCCCTGATAACTCTTGACCAAGGGCAAGGTTTTCTGAAGTGGGAACAAATGGACACAGAAGCCTTTGAGCAAATGTGTTGGCACCTCCTTTGTGGGCAGCCTGGAAAATAGGGTTCCTCCCTGCGGTTCCACCCAGAGCCGGGGGATGGACGAGATAACCTTTGGGTGGACCCTGGGAGGTGTGTCAGGGAATGAGTTGGTCAGTGTTTGGCCAGCACCGGGCTCCGAAACTCCCATCTGCGTGCATCATTCTTTCTCTGTCCAGGCGAGGACAGCAGTGACCTTATCCGACACTTCCTCATTGAGTCTTCTGCCAAAGGGGTGCATCTCAAAGGAGCAGATGAAGAGCCCTACTTTGGTGAGCCTCCCCAGCCTCCGGCCCCCACCCTGGGAGGGGCAGCAGGGGCTCCCTTCTTCTGAACTGCAAGGGTGGGCTGGGGAAGGCCCACTCACGCAGGGCTGCCTGTTTCCCGCAGGGAGCCTCTCTGCCTTCGTGTGCCAGCATTCCATCATGGCCCTGGCCCTGCCCTGCAAACTTGCCATCCCGCAGAAAGGTGGGTCTGGGCCCCAAGAAGGCCATGTCAGGGTGCTGGACCTGTTCGTTCTCACCAGAAAGGCCCCTGGTGATCACTTCTACCTTGTTTATGGATTATGTTGGTGTCACGGTTAAAAGTGCATGCTCTGAAGTTAGTCAACATCTCCACTTCCTAGCTGTGAGAATTTGAGAATGTTAACCTCTCTGAGCCTCAGTTTCCTCATCTATGAAATGGGAGCAATCCTCATCATACCTACTTACAGAATTGGTGGATTAAATGAGACAGCTCAGGCAAGGCTCTTAACACAATGCCTGGTGCAGAATAGATGTTTGATAAATAGTAGCCTTCTTCAAAAGGATAAAAGAGCCCAAATCAAACATTTGGAGAGGTGTTTTTCTTTTTTCCCCAGGGCCAACATTTCTTGAGCACCCACTCACTCACTCACACCTCGATACAAACTTATGAAGTAGATTTTGCTGTTATCCTCCCCATTTTGCAGATAAGAAAATGAGTGTTCTAGATGTTAAGTAATTTGCCCAAAGGCAGTAACTTGCTCAGAGAGGCAGACTCCAAACCCAGATCAGCAAGCCCTGCCCAGTGTGCAGCCCAGCTGTACCCCAGATGCCTCAAGGGTGTGCAGGGGAAACTCAAGAAGGGGTGTTTCTGAGAGAGGAGTCAGGACGGAGGAGCCTCAGTGGTGTGATGGTGAAAGCCCCCCTACTTTCTGCAAAGAAAGGCCTGGGGTTGGGATGGGGTCCAAAAGAAGTGAGGAGGTCAGGGCCCGTGAGGACGAGGTCACGGCTGAGTGTGGGGGTGGAAGGGGTAGGGATCAAAAGGCTTGCAAGCTAGGCATTTGGGGAGCCCAAAGTAGGCCCCTTTTGCCTAATTACGGAAATCATACCTGGTTTCTCAGCCTAGTCACTTCCTGGACGTGGGGGCGGAGGTGGGAGATGTTCAAAGGGATTAATGAGGCCTGTTCCTTTGAGAGGGGTCCATTCACTCCACCCCCACCCCCTTGGGGGCCTGTTCCTTTGCCTTGGCTCAGAACTGGGAGGTGCAGATGGGGCCTCAGACCCCTCTACAGACAGCCCGGCCTCCTGCCTGAAGAAATCTGCTGGTGAGTGGTGCAGGGGAGGTGCCAGGTCTGGCTGTGCCCCCAGGAGGGCACCTCCCAGCCCTGTGCACACGCACGCACACGCAGGCCCACACATGTTTCCCATCACAGCTTTGTTTCTACATCTTTAACAAGGTGCCACACCCCCTCACCCCCCTGTAAACCAGGAGATGAGAGGCTGCGGGCACCGGGCCAGCAGGGAAGTGGGACAGGGTGGGGGCGCTGGCAGAGTTCACACTCCATCCTGCACACGCATGGGCAGCTGCGTGTGTGCTAGAGTCTCTCTGGGTCTGAGGTGCTTGCCCTGGAGGTGGTCTCTGGGTCTGGGATCCTCTGTGGGGAGTCAGGCCTGAGTCCTGGAGGCTTCAACACAGAAAAGGTCCCTCCCCTACTCTCCCAGAGGCCAGGCAAGATCAGTACTTGTCTCAGTGACAGCTCCTGCTCTGCGGCCCTGAGTACAGTGGCTCTCCTCCCACACTCTCGCCAAAGAACCACCCCCCACCCAGCGTGGAGGTGTGGGGAGGGGGACAGCCATAGGTCTGGACAGAAGGAAATTGTCCAGGACGCCCCTACACACAGGGCAACATCCTCTCCTTTGCCCCACCCCAGGGGCCCTGGCAATGCAAGGCAACAGCAGATCCCCAAATCCTCTGGGGTCGGCCTCAAGTTGTGGTCACCCATGTACTCTCTTCCTGTTTGGTGGCTCAAAGAGGAGCCTCACTGGATTCCTAAAGAAGAAAGGCCCCCCTCCCCTGCCTCTGGACAGAGGGAAGACCTGGGGGACTGATTCCCCCCCAACCCCGTGGGCCCTGGCAGCAGCCCCAGCGCAGTGTCTGCATCCCACAGGCTGCCACACCCTGTACCTGAGCTCCGTGAGCGTAGAGACCCTGACCGGCGCCCTGGCCGTGCAGAAGGCCATCTCCACCACCTTCGAGAGGGATGTCCTCCCCACGCCCACTGTGGTCCACTTCAAAGTCACGGAGCAGGGTATCACCCTGACCGATATCCAGAGGAAGTAAGGGTCTTCCCTTGCCCTGGGGCTGCAGGGTGGGCAGAGCAGAGCTGGAGCAGGTGGCTGAGACAGCCATGGATCAGTAATGAAGGTAAAGTTTAGGGTCCTGGACCCAGTGGGAGTGGTGATGTGCTGGTCCACTCCAGGCAATTTCCCTGCCTTCTCTGGGCCTCACTCCAATGACCAAAGCCCCCCTGCATCGTGACTGATGAAGATGGCATTAACTTGTATTCACTGGGTACCGATTAAGTCTGCACCCTTTGATGGAGTGCAGACTTCCATGGGCCAGACTCTGGCTGACCAGTGAGACACAGGGTGGAAAGAGATCACACCTTCCCTGGGCCCAGGGACTCATAGTCTAGCGGAAACCTGATCCTGGGCTGGGAGAATCAAGAGGGAACCGAGACGTAATTCCTATCCTCAAAAAGTTAAATGACATGGTCAGGGGATGGTAGAAAAGCCCCATATGTAGGACACGAGGCAGATGCACTCTGGAGAGGAGGATGCACAAGCAGACCCAGGGCCCAGCGGCAGGAAAGGTCACAGCAGATGTACGGGGTCTACAGTGGAGGTTTCCTGAAGGCAGGACATGCCACTGGGCCAGGTCTCACCCGCTACCCTTCTCTCCCCACCACCTTCCAGGGTGTTTTTCCGGCGCCATTACCCCCTCGCCACCCTCCGCTTCTGTGGCATGGACCCTGAACAACGGAAGTAAGTTCAAGGCTGAATCAAAATAAGAAGGTCGTCCAGGGCCTGGCTGCCCAGCAGGTGTCCTGAGACTCTGGGATGGGGATCTCGGAGAAAGCCTGCGAGCCCCAAGGGATTGGAGCGACAGAATGAGGGTGGGGATGCAGCTGGCCAGTCCTCCCATGCTCCTCCAGGGCCCTGTGGCACAGAGCAAAGCCTCATCACTCAGCACCAGCTGTGTTCTTTTCCCACAGGTGGCAGAAGTACTGCAAGCCCTCCCGGTAAGTCCCTCCCATCCACACAGTCGCCACAAGAGCTGTCCCTGTGGCAGGGCCCCAGACCCACCAGAGGGAGGAGGGAGGGCCATCCTGACCTTAATAGCCCGTGGTGTTGATGGGGACACAGGCCCTGGTCCTCAGGAAGCTCCCAATCTGACGGGAGAGACTTTGACTCTGCCCACAGAGAGCCTCCGGTCTGATGGGGGAGACATGGGCCTGGGAGCCCTCAGTCCTACGCAAAAGGCACAGGCTCTAACCTCAGGGAGCCTCAATTTGTTGCATTGCCCCAGTCTGATGGTCAGGATACATCCTTGTCCTCAGGGAGCTTCCACTCTAAAGGGAAATACACAGGTTCTGTCCTAGGAAGCCCCCATTCAAATGGAAGGAAACCAAGAGCATGAATGTGGGGATCTCCCAGCCTGGGAAGGGAAGTACCTCCTTCCTCAGGGAGCCCCCATGAAAGGAGGTGCTGGAGCTTGCTGGCTAGGGGAGGGGCAGGGAGGAATGTGGTGCAGGCTGAGGCCCCCCACCCCACTCCCATCAGCCCAATGCCTCCCTGGGTGCCCCCCCACACTCAGACTCCCCTCCACCACCAGGATCTTTGGGTTTGTGGCCAAGAGCCAGACGGAGCCCCAGGATAATGTGTGCCACCTCTTTGCGGAGTATGACACAGTCCAGCCAGCCTCACAGGTCATCAGCCTGGTGGCTGCCCTGCTGCAGGATGCAGAAAGGATGTAGGGGAGGGAGTTGCCTGTGCACCTTCCCAGACATCTCCGGGGCTTGCCTGAGAGCCCACCTCCACCCCCTGAATGAGTGTGGCCTGTGGCCACATTGACAGACCAGTCTGTTGGACTAGAAGTGAACAGTATCAAGTTGAAACCCTTGAACCTGCTGTGACCTTCAGCAGTAACCTTCATCCAGATGCCCGTGGGCCTCAGTTTCACCAACCATGAAGGGAGCCTAAAAGACAAGGTCAGCTGTCTTCTCAGACTTTGGTGGGCATTTGAACATGCCCCTCCTTGATTCTGAAGGATACCACCATTCGACATTCGAGGACACCTGCCTGCAAATAACCTCCCAGGACCCTCTGATCCCATCAGTGTGCCTGGATACTACTGACACAACAGTCTGACAGAGAGACCTGGGGCCCCTGGCAGACAGCAGGTGCTGTGTCAGGACCCACAGCGTTCCTGGCCTGAGGCGGGTGATGGTTAAGGATTGAGAACAGAGCAGGGGATGGGCAGACTCTATTTCCCTCTATATCTGTTCCTTGCCCCACTTTCCTAATGGCTTTTTGGGTGCACCTGCCCAGGATTCTGCAGGCCAACATGGCTGTGGTTGCTGGGGCAGCTCAGCAAGGGGGGATCTTGCCTCCATGGTCAGAGAAGACCAAGCTGTCCTCATACTCTTGATGTCTAGTCCCCTCCCCCACTTGCAAATGAGTATCATCCCCAACTTTTCTTTCAATTTCTTGGTAAGCACGTGTACCATGGCTGATGTTACAGCTGCCCTAGTGTTGCACATCTGGAGCTTGAGGGCAGAGACCCCAGTTCTCTAGAGCAGATGTGAGGGCCATCTCTCTGTGGTTCTGCCTCAGCTTCAGTCTTACTGAGTCCCCCGACCCCCGCCACCCCAACACACACGCGCACACTCACACTCACACTGACACACACGCCCCACCACCGCTGTGTGGTGTCAAATTGGCCTCACAGCCACATGGGGGCAGCAGAGAGTCAAGAATGCAAAGCGGCTGCCTCCTTCCTTCCCAAGAGGCTGGGGAAGCTGGCTCTTTCCCTCCCCCCTCCACCCCCACCCGGCCCCCAGAAGCTGGAACCATGTGTCTAGCAAGCCTGGGTTCCTAAGGAAACCACTCCATGGGGGTGGAAGGGGAGGCTCAGAGAAAAAGCCCACTCTTGCTCTATGAGGAGCAAGTGCCTGCACCCTCCCAGCCGCTAGCCCTGCCAAAGCAGCATTATCTTTGGCCAAGGTTGGGCCTGACGGGTTATGATTTCAACCCAGGAATCCAAACTGGACTGGAGCAGCCCTGGGCTGGTGGGAGAGGCTAAGGCCAGCCCACCCAGCCTGCAGTTGGGCACTGCCCCACCCCCAAGTCTGCGGAACTGTTAGATGAGGTTCTCAAGGTCACAGTGCCCAATCCCAGCCTGGGAACTGCCAGGTGTGTAGCTCCCATCACAAAAAATAAAGCATCTATCTTTGCACAATTGGTTCTGAGGCCTTCTGGGCTGTCCCCTCACAGATGGAGACCTGACTTAGCAGGGAGTGTCTGCGTCTTAGAGAAGAATAGGCATGTCACACTCCCTTCCCACCCCCAGCCACGTGTCCCCGCATGCTTAACACACCCATTTTTCTTTCTTCGTGACCCCTTTCCTGCCACTTTGCCAGGAAAACAGAAGGGTGGAGTTTCCCTGTGTCCTGGGGCTTAAGGTGAGTATATGGTACCACTGGACCCCTGCTGGGTTCCAAGGTCCAGCTCAGCCTCCCTGAGGGCTGAGGAGAGGGGAGAGAACATGAGCAGCTCCAGAGAGTCCACAGGAGTCCCTGAACCCAGATGACCCCCAACCTGCCAGCTCAGCCCGAAACAACTGGACATGGTCTCTTCATCCCAGCTTGGGCCTGGGGAGTTCTACCCAGGCTCCTCCTCCCCCTCCCAGTCTCAGGGTAATGCCCCCTCCAGACCTGCAACTAGGGACCCAAGGTCGGCATGCCAGACGGTCTCACCAAGTGGTGCAGGAAGGGGCTGCAGGGCTATTGGCTTTCCTACAGAACCTTAGGAATGGAGACCCTCCTTCTGCCTGGGCCAAGCCATGTGACCCAGTGGCAGAGGCTGCACTAAAGGGCTGGGGAAGAGACCTTCCCTATGGCCTTGAACCCCTGTTGGGTAGCCCCTGCCTTCCCTCCCACTGCCTAATTGCAGTTCCAGACTGGACTCCTCTCAGTCCCCTGCCCTGTCCCCCTCAGCCCAGCCAGGGACAGCGTCCGCAGAAGGTGATCATCTCTGCTGCATTTGCCGAGGCTCATCTTTCCCCTAAGATTTAGCAGAGAACTTGACTTGGGCTTTTACTGACAGGCAGAGCAGCTGGCCTAGCATGGGTGGGAGGGCTGGAGGGCAGAGGGGAGGAAGGACAGCTGCAGAGAGCCGGGAGGGGAGGGGTCTTCACACCCACGCAGGGACACCGAGGAGCTTTCTCTCCAGCAGGTTCCAGGCCTTGCAGCCCTTGGTCTCAACCCCTGCTCCAGTCCCCGCTCCAGGGTTCCCCCGCAACTCTTTCCATCCCTCCCCGTCCCTTTCTGCATCCCCGTATACATGTACCACCCACCTCCCTCACCTTCCCTCCCGCAACTTCCCCCACTTCTCATCATACCCACCCACCCCCAAGCCCACCCTCTCTTTACAGAGAAACCTTCCCCCTCTCTTGCTCCTTTCCAATTTAATTCCTTTGCCCCTTTGTCCCAGGTGGCTGGACACACAGATGCTACTGGGGCTGATGTGAAGGGAGGGGGGCAGCCCGGTGCACTGAACAACCATCTCTCAAAACTCAGATTCCCACACCCCTAGGTCCTGCCTCCTCTCTGGTTACAAAGCCCCTCCCCAGAGGCAGAAGCACCCTGGCTCCTGGCCCCTTCTGAACAGCCACCTCCAGATTTGTGCTTTAGAAATATAGCCATGGAGGCAGGAGATGGGATCTTAGGTCTGGGATGGTTGGAGAGAAGGGTGCTGGGATGAGGACTTAGAGTTCAGACCAGGGAAGGGATAAGAGCCTAAGAAGAGGGCCTCTCGCCCTGACATAGGCCTGGGCAGGAGCCCGCCTGACCTGGGCCTGGGTCCTTGGTTCTCTCTGAGCTTGGAAGGACCACATAGGAAAGAGCAGAACCAGGGGTACCCATTCCCCGTTGTATTGATCAGTCTTCTTGGGCTACCATAACAAAATACCATAGACTGGGTGGCTGAAATGACAGAGGTTTATTTTCTCACAGTCTGGAGTCTGGAAGTCCAAGATCAGGGGCGATGATGGCTGGGTTCTGGTGGGGGCTCTCTCCCCGGCTTGCAGACGGCTGCCTTCTCTCTGCGTGTCCACGTGGTCTTTCCTCATATGTGCGCATGGCGAGAGAGAGAGAGAGAGAGAGAGAGAGAGAGAGAGAGAGAGAGAGAATCTCCCTCTCTTCCCCTTCTTCTAAAGCCACCAATCCTACCTGATTAGGATCCTACCCTTATAAGTTCATTTAACCTTAATTACCTCAGACAAGCCCTATCTCCAAATATAGTCACATTGGGGGTGAAGGCTTCAACATGTGGATTTGGGGGGACACCATTCAATCCATAGCACCCCTCCATGCAAGGCCCTGCCCCAATCGTGTTCCCCTTCCCCCTACCCCCCACTCCTGACCAGGCTGGAGCCCTCAGCCCCAGGAAAGCGGACCCTCCTCTTCCTGACTCTGCACTCTCGGGGCCAGCCAGGGGCTTGTTTTGTAACTCTCTGGTTCCTGGAAGGCATCTCAGCTGTTCACCTCTCCCCAGCTGGATCCAGCCAAGGGAGGCAAGTAGAGCTTGGCTTGGAGCAGACTTGGGGGGCGGGGAGACAAGCCAGGAGAAGGGAAGCAGAGAGGGAGAAGAGGAGGGGGAGGAGGAAGAGGGGGAATGACACACACTCGCTCATTCAAGCATTCAACAAATACGTGCTGAGCTCCATGTGAACCGTGCAGAATGAGGCAGACGGGTTGAGCGGGAGGAGGGGTGTCTACATGTGCCCCCGGAAGCAACATTCTCTCCTCCATGTCAGACTTGATGCCCTGTGAACACTGAAATAGGACATATCCTTAGTTCACCCCACTCCTACACACACACACACACACACACACACACACACACACACACACACACTCTTCCCTCTTCTGCATCAAGAATTAGACGCCTGGGTCGTCAGGCAGATCTGGGTGGCAGGTCCCCTCAGCCACTGGCTAGCTGCACAGTTTGGGGCAAGTCACTTCTCTGGGCATTGAGCCTCGGTTTCCTCAATCATAACACCCACCTCACAAAATTAAGATTGTGGGAAGTCTGAAAAGTATACCCAACATGAATGTACTTCATAGCCTGCGGAGCACTGTACAAATGCTCCTTATGAGAAGGATAGCAGTCCTACCAGCCTGTCACTGAGCACTCAATATGTGCCAAGCACTGTGCCACTGACATGGGAGCTCCACGCAGAAAGGGATGTGTCTTGTTCACCTCTGAATCCCCAGAACCTATAACAGTGCCTGGTACACATTAGGCTTGCAGTATCTGTTTGGAGCTTTACCACACAATACCCTTTTTTTTTTTAAGAGACAGGGTCTTGCTCTGTCACTCAGGCTGGAGTGCAGTGGCATCATCATAGCTCACTGCAGCCTCGAACTCCTGGGCTCAAGCAATCCTCCTGCCTCAGCCTCCTGAGTAGCTGGGACTACAGGTGCACACACCACCACACCTGGCTAACTTTTCTATTTTTTGTAGAGATGTGGTCTCACTATGTTGCCCAGGCTGGTCTCGAACTCCTGGCCTCAAGTGAACCTCCCTCCTTAGCCTCCCAAAGTGCTGGGATTACAAGTGGGAGCCACTACAACCAGCCCATATGTTACCTTATTTAATTTTGACAGCAACACTATGTAACTACTATTATTTACCCTCATTTGATGGATATGGAACTGTGGATTAGGAGATTAGGTAAATTTCCCAAGGTCCAACCATAAGTGGCAGAGTGGGATCCAAACCCAGACAATCTGGACCCAGACCCATGATAATGATGATGATAATGATGATGATGATGATGATGATGATGATGGAGGTGATAGCAGACATTTGGAGCTTATTGATCCAGAGGTCATCACATCCAATCCCCTGCCTCCAGGTACACCAGGACAAGGATTGTCTGTCCCTCCTTCTGTTGTCTCCACCAAACTCATCTTTTCCCATCAGGGATTTGGTCCCTCCACCCAACCTGGATCCCTAGCCCAGGATGCTCAAGATATTGAGAAAGTCACCCTTCTATCTTTCTACCTGAAAGCTGGCATGACTCTCCTGTAATCTCCCACCCAGAATCTTCCATCAGGACCAAGGATCAAAACCAAATGCTCCAAGCAAATTTACCTTCTTCTGCAGTGCCTGTAGCCCACCCTGTTAGGGCAAGCCTCCTTTGTAGACCTGAGAAGCCTTCTTGGAAGGGACAGGGAACCCCAGGAAACCCACCCAGCTCCTTGTGGGTAGATGGGATGGGGAGAAGAAAAGGCAGAGTAACAGAAAGAGAAGGGAGAGAAAAAAAAGACAGACAAAAAGAGACTGACAGAGCTTGGAGAAACAGACCAGAGGAGCAGCATCCGAGAGGAGGGAAACCCAGAGAAAGAACAGGGCCAGAGGATGGGAGACCCAAACCAAAGCAAATCTACAGACACATTCCCTCTTCCAAAGAGGAGAAATGGGGCTACTAGGTGCCATGGGTACAGAGCATAGGAAGAAAGCATCTGTGGGCAGTCAGCACGAAGAGAGGGGCAGAAAGCCCCCTTCTGCTTTTATTCAGTAATCATTCAATACCTGCTGATGGCCTACTGTGTGTCTGGCACTGTGGTAGGCCTTGGAGATAGGGTTGGTACTCACTTATGCTAACAAATTATTTGTCGTTTACCCAAAATTCACATGTAACTGGATGGCCTGTTTTTATTTGCACCCCTGCCTGGAGCTAGTGATGAATAAAACAGACATAGTTCCTGACCTCCTGGAGCTTATTAAAATGAAGGACAAGGAAACAGAATAGTTGCACTGTGAATTGCAAACTAAATGCTCTTCCATTGAGAAGATGCACATAGCTCTCTGAAATGAAACTTGGGAGAATTGACCTACTCAAGGGAAGTCAGGGAGAGCTTCTCTGAGGAGGTGATGATGGCCGAGATGAGAGTTGAAGGAAATTCCATTGTCAAGGGAGTGTGGATAGAGGAGGGCATTGGGCACATTAAAGGCAGAGGAGACAGCATGTGCAAAGGCCCTGTGGTGGAAGGGAGCATAGCGCAATCAGTGTGGCTAGCGGCCCCAGAGAGTAAGGGGGTGTGAGGGGCAGCAAGGCTGGTGAGGTCAGCAGGGGCTAGGCCTAGCAGGACCTCCAGCCCACATTGGGGATTTTGGTTTTGACCATCAGAACAGCTGGGAGGCCAGGGAAGCAAGACGCTGACAGGGCCCAGCTTACCTGCTATTGTGGGAAGAACTGCATGAGGACTAAGCTGAGAGTGGCTGTGGGGAGAGTAGGGCAGCAGGCAAGGGGAGTGAAGGCGGAGGCTGAGGTTGGGGCCTGGCTGGGGGGCAAGGTGGAGGCGGGGGGAATTGAGTAGAATGATACTGAGAATTAAAATCCACAGGATTTACAGACAAAATGGGAATCAAGAGTGAGGGAGAGGGGGATCTAGGACTCCAAGTTTCTGGCCTGCAGGAATGATGGTAGAAACCTTTCCTGAAATGCGCACAGCCAGGAGGGCCCAGCTTGGGATGGGGATGAGAACCTGAGTTCTGAGTCGAGATCCTGCCTCCCCACCCTACCCCTCCCACCAGCCAGGCAGGACTCTGAGATACCCCCATGAGGACCATCCTCCCAGACAGAGGCAACCAGTCATGCTCTCCACACTGCCAAGCTGGAGACCAAACATGGCGGGGAAGAGGAAGTTGAACAGAAAACCACCCAGTGCCCTGCTTTGGGGGGAGGGGGTGCCCCTGAGCCCTCAGAAAATCTGCTTGGGACAGGGGTGTGGGGAGATCCCTGGCACCTCACCTCACTTCCTCCACCCCTTCTCCTCCCCAAAGCCAGACAGCCTTGGATTTATGACAGAGCCTTTCCCGCACTGCGGAGGGTCCATGATAGTGGCAGTGGAGGGCATACCTCAGGGTTCTGAGCGGACGGTGGGGTGAAGTGGGAGTAGGGGGATGTGGGAAGACCCCGTCATGGGGGAAGGGAGATGGAGAGGGAAGAGAAAAGAGAGGGGAACACAAGCCTGAGAGACACAGGAAACTGAAAGATAAGAATCACATAAAGAATTGGGACCAGAGCCACAGGAACCCACAGCAAGAACAGAGAGAGAAGGGTGTCTGAGTGTTGGCTTTCCTGCCTCACTGAGATCTCCTGTCTCAGCAAGCCTTCCCTGCCACTGGGGCTGTCCTTAGGACCCCACAGGGCTAGGACAGGAAGAGTGAGGAGAAAGGCAGAACTGAGCAGAGGATTCCCCAGTCCCCTTACCAGAGGCCTTCAGCAACCACTCAGTACTGCCTCTACCCAGCTGCCTCCTGTTTCCTTTATTAGTCATTTATTCACTCAACAAACACTCATTGAGCACCTACTGTGTGCCAGGCTCTGGAGATTCAAGTTTCATTAAATTAAACAGGTATGTCTTTTAGAAAAACAGGGCAAAAATAATTATCAAAAACATAATCCAGAAAATAAACACATGTGATAAAAAAGTAAGATTGAGGGAGATACTTTACCTGGGATAGTCAGGGGGAGGTGACTCTGCCTGAAGGCTGACGGTGGAGGAGCCAGCCTTGTGACGAGCAGGGGCAGGTTGGATTCAGGCAAGTGCAAAGGCCCTGCAGCTCGCATGAGTCCTAACAAAGGGCTGGAGAAGAGAGAATCCTATAGGCCAACGTGAGGCATTTGAAGGGAGGCCTCTGGAGGACATGAAGCAGGGTCACAAGGACACCCCTTCCCACCGCCTCCCTCTGGCCCTGAGCTCAGGCTAGTACAGCCAGCCCACCCTGGCTGCCTAGGTCTGTGGCCCCCAGCAGCCCCTCAGTGCTAGCACACATCCATCCCCCTGACATGGGATCATGGCTCTTCTGCCCGGAAATCACACTCCTTTCCTTCCTCCCAAACAATAGTCCTGGCTTAGCTGCACCTTTCTGGTGCCTGAAATGTCCCTTCCTAGTGCCCAAAGATCCTCTCTAACCCTGCCAGGAAATGTCGGGGGGAAAACTGCCCTGAGTTCTAATCTGCTTCTGCCACCAGCTCATTTATGCCTTCAGACCAGCAAGTCACACACC
This sequence comes from Propithecus coquereli, assembly GCF_000956105.1. Taxonomy (NCBI): domain Eukaryota; kingdom Metazoa; phylum Chordata; class Mammalia; order Primates; family Indriidae; genus Propithecus; species Propithecus coquereli. The sequence continues at coordinate 3,685,988 of NW_012135969.1, forward strand.
CATCTTGGCCTCGGTGTCTTATCTTCATAATGGGTCTGCTAGAGAATTTGCTGTTCCCAGCCCTGGGCTTCTTGGGAATAGCCTTTCTCGGCCACCAGGCTAGAGCCCTCCCCTCCTTCCCACCTCCCACATGTACACACATACACACACACATTCTACCCTCTCTAGTCCTGACCCTGCCCTGCTCTCCCCAAAGCCTCCTGTGTGGTCTTCCTCCCTCTCCCACCTCCCACCCCAGAACCTCTGAGATCTAACTCCTGGCAGCCTCTGCTCTCCCCCACACACCCCAACTCGCAACCACCCACTCTGCACTTTGGATCGTGCTGACCTCCCTCCCTCTGCCAGTGCCCACAGTCCCCCACAAGGCCATCATCTGCAGAGAGGACGACTGGAGGCTGGCCTCAGTTAGCCCTCCCCTCCTTAGAGCCCCAAGATCATCCCCATGCGGGGGTTTACAAGGCCCATTTGCATTCTAAAGGCAATCTCCCCTTTCCCCCCCTCAAAAAATAAGAAAAATTTTCAAAGCTTTTAAGGCCCCAGTTTATATTTGAATATAAACCCCTCTGGGCCTGCTGCTTGGGATTTAGGAATCACCAATCCTGCATTCCTACTCTCTTTTGGAGGGGAGCTTCTGTTTCTACCACAGCCCCTCCCTGTTGTGAAGGGCTGGCGACGGTGGCCCAGAGAGGGTCCTGCAGCCTTGCTTGTCTCCAGAATAGATCTCGGAGGGCTTTTTGGAGTGGGGGTGGTCCCAGGCCTTGGGACCAGCATGGGTTCTGTGCTGGCCTGGCCGACTCACAGGCCGGCGGACCAGGCCAGGGTCACCCAGCAGTCACATGTCACTTATGAGAAGCCTGAAACTGCGGCTGAGAAATGAAGTTGGGAAACAGCTCAGCCAAAGGCAATTGGACTTTTTTTTTTTTTTAGGTTTTTTTGGGGGAAAACCCTCTATTGTCTGACTAACCTTCCATGATGCTGGAAAATTTAATTTATTTCCTGAGCAGTCCGGTCTAATTTCCCCCGGGTGGGGACGAGGTTGAACTCCCCTCCCTGCTGCCTCAACTTAGAAGCTTCTGGCTCTGCTCAGAGACCAGAACCAGGAAGGGAGGCAGAGACCCTGAGCCTGGCCCTGCCAGGCAGTCGCCTGCCCCCAGCAATCCTCCTCAGGAAACCCCCACCTCACCCTCTGCAAGTTGGGGAAGCTTGTTCCAGAATTCAAGCTTCCTTGTCATTCTCACTCTTGGCACCCTAGGTTTGCTGGGCAGCTGCCTTGACCTGTCCCCCACCCCACCCCCGGCTTTCCCTGTGTGTCCCACTGTGTCTCCCAGACTCCCCGCCTCTGTCTCAAGGCTCTCCAGATGCAGCTGTAGAACATTTGTGCAAGATGCCGGCTGACTGGGGAGCCATTTGCAGCCAGGTAGCTGTTGGACCTGAAACGACAGGAACCGTGGGCCCTCCCGCCCCAGGGTCCAGTGCAGGAACCTCTCTGATGCTAAGGCCAGGGGTGAGGGGAATGACTTTGAGGCTATTCCAGGAGGCCAGGGGACGGGCGTGGTTAGCCCCCACTTGGCAACCTGCAGCTGAGCTGAGCTTCAAGGATGGGGAAGTGGGGTAGGGAGGTAGGGGGGTCTTGCTCACAGAGGATGTCATCCTAAGGTAGAGGACTGCCCACCCAAGCCTCAGTGAGAGACTTGTCCTCAGCTGGCCACCCCCCATGGGCTAATAGAAAAATCTCCAGGCCATAAGCCTGGAAAGTAGGGAGAAGGGAAGAAGGGCTCTTGCTCCCAGCCCCAGTGAAGAGGGCCCCCCAACATGCACCTCCACTTGCCCTGTTTTCCCCCATCTCCCCTCCTGGGGCAGGACACTGAGCAAGTGGACTGCTTAGGCCTCTGGCCACAGCAGACCCATCTGGTTCCAATCAGGAAAACAGGTTCCCAGATCACAGAGGACACAGGGGAGGGAGACCACGGACAACAAGCAGCCCGACCTCACTGTGGCCCCACCAGTGCCCCCTCCCCCAGAGCGCAGCCCCATCCCCGTTTGGTCTCCTTTCACCTCACACACAGCCCCAGAAGACCTAGTGCGGCAGGGAAACCTTAGGGGGCATGGGCCTCCCTTTCCTGCCCAGCAGTCTGACCACAGACCCCAGATCTCTGTCCATAGTTAGACATTCAAACCACAGAGGAAAGAAGAAAAGGGAAACTAAAGGAAAGGAGGGGGCTGGAGGGAAGAAAAAGAGCTGGAAACATAAAGAGAGCAAGAGAAGGTTCTAGAAACCATCAGGTCCCCACTGGATCTTATTACAAATGGGGAAACCGAAGCCCAGAAAAGCAAGTCTAGCAGAAATTAATGAACTCAGCCCCAAGCCTGTCCGTGCATCGTGCCCACTGGTCTTCACAACACCATGGACAGGAATTACCATCCCCATTGGACCGAGGCTCCCAGGAGTAACAGGTCTTACCTGCCCAACCTCACCCAGGTGGTAAGCAGCCAGGTCTGTCTGATTCCAGACTCTGGGTGCCAGGCTGCCCTCCAGGAAGTGAAGGCTGCCTCAGCAGCCCAAGCCCAGGGCCATGTTGCCTGCCCTGCTGTCTGCAGACTCTCAACAGGTGGAGAGGTCTGTCGTCCCCATGCAGGGTCTGCCTTGGTTCCCAACCCTCACCTTCCGAGCCCCAAACTCTGTCTTCAGGCCCAGAGTCGAAAAATGCAAGTCTGAAAAAACAGCCCCTCTGTTCATAGCTTGGTGCCAGAGTTCTAATCCTGGCTCTGGGTGATCTTGGTGTCTGGGCCTCAACTTCCCCATCAACAAAATGGACTGGGTTGTCTAAAACTGGGTTGGATAGTGATTCTGTGCTTCCCCAACCCTCTGTACCTGTCATCCTGAACAAACCTAGAGGCTTCCCCTTGGCTTGGGTGGTCTTCAGGAAGAGGGCCTTGACCCCAATTTCAGAATTTAGAGCTGGCAAGGGGGCCAAGAGGACTGAGGGACCTAGCCAGCCATGGAAGCTGCTAATCTCCCTCTTTCCCCTGGGGGACTGCACTGCCGCCTCCACTGAAAGCAATTTGTCATGCCCTGAATTAAGTGATTCCAACAAGGGTTTAATTTCAGTTTAATGGCTCTGTTTTTATGTGTAATTAAATACCATTGCATGGCGAAAATATGTTGTTTGCACTTTAGAGACTGAGTAAGGGCCTGGGAAGCCACTGCTGCTCCAGGCTCTGCCAGGCCTCCCCCAGCCTGGCTGGGATTATCCAGGTGGAGGGGAAGGGGGTTGGGGACCTGAGAAAAGGAGGGGGGAGGGGAGGGGAGGGGCGGTCCTGGTGGCGCCTGCTCACTCAACAGAGCATGTTTCTAATTACCCACAGCCACCCCTCCCACATCTACTCCCTAACCCCAGCCCTCCCCAGCCCCTGGGGCCTCAGACACAGAGGGGACAGGTCACTCCAAGAGAGGCTCTAATTAGACCCTTGGTTGGCTGGAGCCCTGTCTGCTCCCCCATGGGTGTGCCCAGAGGTCCGCTCCACCGTCCTCCCATTCTCGTCCCACCCTCCCCCTTCCCTCGAATATGCTTCCTCCACATTATCCTCCTCCCCAGCCTCATAAACTGCCCCTTTCCCCCCTTCCCTAGAGACCCAACATCCCAGCCGCACCTCACATCACCTTGACCTTCTCTTTCTAGGTCAGAGCTTGCCAGGGGAGCCTAGAACGCAGGGGAATGTTTCAGGGTCATTTACCACACGCCATATAACCCCCAACCCCGAAGGAGGTCTGAGCAGGCGCCCCAAGTCCTGCATGCCTCATAACATTCCTGGGCAGCCTGGTGGCAGAATCCCAGAGGCGGAGGGGTGTGACAAGCGGCCTTTTCCTGGAAGGAGTTGAAAGGATGGCAGCGGCAAGAACCAGCTCTCCAGAGACTCCCCACCTGAATCCAAGGCTGGAGTCGTCCAAGTCTGTATCTGTGGTCCCTACCCCCACCCTTCCTTCTTGCCAGTGGAAAACTCAGCCCCCAACCCTCAGCAGACATCAGGGCTTGATCTCCACTAATGAGCTGGGAAATGGAAACCAAATGCTTGATGTAGATCAGCACCACTGGGCTAGGGGATCCAGGCAGGCGGGGTGCCCCCATCCCATCCCCCTGCTCCGAGCCCTGGGAGGGAATGACATTTCTTGGGAAGGCAGGGCACTCAAGGACTTCAATTCTCAAGTTCGCCCAGTTCTGGGGGCCCCAACAGGACATAAGGTCCTCATCACCTCCCTCCCACCTCTCCCAGAGGTGCTGACACCCCTGTGGCAACTAGAGGGACTGTTCAAGCTATTCCCACCAGTCCAAGGGGTGGGGCCACTGGGTGCAAACACAAAGCTGCTCTTATTTCCTTCTTTTTTTGTTCTTTTTTTTTTTTTATTTCAGCATATTATGGGGCTACAGATGTTTAGGTTACGTATGTCGCCCTTGCCCCCGCCCCTCCCCCCCAAGTCCGAGTTTCAAATATGTCCATCCTTCGGATGGTGCACATTGCACTCTTTGTGTATGCATATACCCGTTACCTCCTCCCTCCTCCCCCCTCCCCTTCCCCCCTGCCCAACATCCAATAGATGTTATTCTTATATGTGCACTTCTGTGTTGATCAGTTAATACCAATTTGATGGTGAGTACATGTGGTACTTGTCTTTCCATTCTTTTTTTTTTTTTTGAGACAGATTCTCACTCTGTTGCTGGAGTAGAGTGCCGTGGCGTCAGCCTAGCTCACAGCAACCTCAAACTCCTGGGCTTGAGCAATCCTACTGCCTCAGCCTCCCGAGTAGCGGGGACTACAGACATGAGCCACCATGCCCGGCTAATTTTTTCTATATAGATTTTTAGTTGTCCAAATAATTTCTTTCTATTTTTAGTAGAGACGGGGTCTCGCTCTTGCTCAGGCTGGTCTCGAACTCCTGACCTTGAGTGATCCACCCGCCTCGGCCTCCCAGAGTGCTAGGATTACAGGCGTGAGCCACCACGCCCGGACTGTCTTTCCATTCTTGGGATACCTCACTTAGTAGAATGCGTTCCAGCTCTATCCAGGAGTATACAAGAGGTGCTATATCACCATTGTTTCTTAAAGCTGAGTAGTACTCCATGTGGTATATTTCCTTCTTTTTGACACGTAGGACCTGGCTCCAGGATCGTGTGGGCAAGTGGCCAGGCTGGGTATGATGTTCCTGTAGGATGCGGACTTTCCCTTCCCAAAAGTGCACGTCCGCTATTCGCTGGTGCTCAACAGCTCCCCACAAACCCTGCTGTGGGAACACCTAATGAGAGGGGTCCACGTGTTCACAGCCGGGAGGGAAGTACGTACTCTGTGAATGTCTCATTCCCTTTCTCCTCACATCGACATATTCACACTCAGTCACACACACTCAGATTCACACAGCCCACGTGTACACACCACACAAACGTACACCTGGCCTACACATGCCCAGACATGCACCTCATACAGGTAACTCACACACCCTGTAAAAGCCCATACTCTCACTCCCTCTCGAGTGTCACTATGCTACATTCACACACATGCACACACATACACACACACCCCACAAATACATGTATATCACACAGGCACCCCCCAAGCCATATATGCAGCTACTTCCAAGCAGACCCTGGTTTTTTGGAGTCCCATGACAGAAAAAGAACCTCCTACCACTCGCTGCCAAGGGTGTGAGGCTGGAGCATCAGGAAGGGAGCTGGAGACAAGGGGATTGAAAAAGATGCTTTAGAGAAAGACATACTTTCCCTAAACTTGGCGGCCCAGGGACCTAAAACTTATACCACCTCCCACCCCAACAGGCCTTGGCCCGAGCCCAGAAGGAGGGGACTCTATGAAGGGTGGCCAGGGGGCCAAGGGAGCAACTCTCAATGCCACTTTGTCCTTTATCTCCTGCTGCTGGCAGCAGCTGTGGTACCTCAGGGAGACCAGATGGCTGCAGGATGCCACCACTGAGATAAAGCTGGAGGGATGCAATTGCTGCCCCGGACCCAAGACGCAGATGGCACAGGTGCCAACAAGTCAGGGGCCAGTGAAATCAGAAGCCTGACAGCACCTCTGAAACTGGGGAGGGAGCTGAGAATCCAGGACACAGCCAGAAAAGAAGGAGCTCCCTCCACAGCCAGGGGGCAGGAGACTCAGTGCACAGTATCTTCAGGCTGCCTGTGGCCTCTTGGAAAGGGGCCCCCATCTGAGAGATCAGCTCTTCACCCCTGACGCCACCGCCCCCACAGCCACACACACACACACACACACACACACACACACACACACACACACACACACGGAGGAGTGGGAGGAGGGGAGGAGCATTTGGGGGATGGCCAAGAATCCAGGCATACCATGTGAGCACAAATTCTGAAGCCGGGGCTGGCACTGAGTCTACAGCAAAGTCAAGGGTGCCCCCACTCCCAGCCCCTCAGAATCAAATCTCAGAGCACCCCCCTGGTCAGAAGTTTAGGCACTCAGAGCTGTGGAATGTGTTGAAGAGTTTACCCCCTTTCCCCAACTGCAGGGCAATGTTCCTGCCTTCCCCAAAATTAATAAATCAAATCCAGATGCAAACCCAATCTGTCTGATGCCCTAGGAAATGCCCCAGCTCCACATACCAGCTGATCCCAGAAACAGCTCGGGCCCACCAGGGCTGTTCTGTGTCACTCCCTCCCTTCAGAAACCATTGTTCGCCCCCTAGGAGTCTGAACACAAACAGCCCAGACACTGAAGACAGGGCGTCCCCTAGGAAGAGGCTTCCGGGAAGAGAGGGTAGACTGGCCGTCCTTTTGCCGTCAGCTACCATGCAGGCAGGTCTGGGGACCACACGGTGCCCACTTCCCAAAATCTGCCCCCCTCTCCCCACTCCTGTTGTATCCCTGTGTCTAACTGTAAATAAATCAACCAAACACAATTATCAGGATATTTTTTGGTTTTGTTCTGTTTTGTTTAAAAAAAAAAAAAAAGAAATGACATCATGGCCAACCGTAGGTCCTTAAGTCTCCTTCCATCCAGTCAAGCCAGAAAATGCCCAGGAGAGTAGGAAGGTGTGGGGAGGGAGGTGTAGGGAGGGTGGTGTAGGGGAAAGACAGATGGGAAGGGAGGCAGAGCCACAGGCTGTGAGCCACTGGGAGGATGGGGTCATCCTGGTGACTTCATGGCTGTGACCACAAATGGGGTAGGGAATGGGAGCCCAGGCAAGCCCCCTCATCCCCCAGCATGTGGGTCCACTTCTCCATGGGGCACATTCAATCCAATCCTGCATTCTTTCTTCCCACCCTGACTGCTCAAAGAAACAGGCCTTCCTCTGACCCTCTTCCCTCCCCGCCACGGTCTTGGCTGCCAAGCAACCAAGCAGATGGCATGACACCCGGACCCAAAGGTGGGCTTGTCTCTGCAGGTCCATCTCCACAGGACCTGGAGAAGAAGAGGAGGGGAGCCTGGCAAGCCTGGGCTTTGGGAGTGGCCTGGGTCTCATGACCATTGAGCCTTCTGCCACGCCACACCCTCCCTAGGCTCCCACTGCATTCTGACTAGATTGAAGGGAGGGCAATGCCCAAGGTATGAGTTCTCTCTTCTCCTCTGACTCTGGGAATGAAGCTTTTCTTCCCCCACAGGCTTGAGCTCACCTTACAGGAGTGTCCCCACATGCCAAAATCAGAGGAAGTCAGAACAAGAGCTCCCGAGGCTGAAAAGTAGAGTTGGCACATACTATGTGGTCAGTAAATGTTTTTAGATGGCTGGATGAATGAATGAATGAATGAATGAATCTGAGATCAATGTGGAAACACACCAGGGCTCCCCAGTGCCCCTCTCAGACCTCTTGGGCTGTCTAAACCCAAAGAGGACACCCCAGGCTCCGGCTCACCACAAGGGACACCCGTGCCCATGAACACACACACATGTACATACACACACACCCCAAGGGAAACTTCTGGGCCAGAGGCAGAGCCAGGACTCAGACCCAGACTTCACTCCAGGTCAGCTCTGCAGCCTCCAGGGTATGGAGGTGGCAGGGGACACTGAGCCCCCTGCTTCCTGGCGGGGCTCACTCTCGGAAGCTGTCAGCCAGTTGGTGGCAGTCCAGCTCCCCTTTCGGCTCCAGGCCCCCTGGAAGCTTCACCCCCGTCTTCCGGTCCACACACCAGCACTTGCCCCGCTGCCCATCCAGGGCTGGGTGGCACTGCCAAGACAAGGGCATGAGGGGTCAGTTCCCAGGCAGGAAGATTCCCAGCGGCCCACCCCAGTCCCAGCCCAGCCCCAACATCAGACAGCTGCTCCAAAATGGCCTCTAAGGGCGGGGACTCTTTTTTGAGTACAGGTCCTCTGAGCTCACTAAAGCAGCAAGAACTTGGCCAAGAAGGAAAGGTCCAGAGAGTTTCAGGAGGCAGGACTCCAGAAGGCCTTGGGGTTTAAAGGCACAGCTGGATTTGAAAGGCTGGGTCCAGGTTGGAGAGGTCTTGGAGGTGTATTCCAACTGGGTCAGGACTTTAAGAATGGGATTAGAGTTAAGAGCAGGATTCAAGTTGGGGTTAAGGTAGGATCGAGATAAAAGTTGCAATTGAATTAGGAATTATGACTAAAACTTCAGTTGGGTGAGTTAGAGACCAGGTCGGAAACAGAATTGGGTTAAAGGGTGAGCGCAGTGGCTCATGCCTGTAATCCTAGCACTCTGGGAGGCCAAGGCGAGAGGATCACTTGAGGTCAGGAGTTTGAGATCAGCCTGAGCAAGACCAGGACCCTGTCTCTACAAAAAATAGAAAAATTAGCTGGGCTGGTGGCACATGCCTGTAGTCCCAGCTACTGGGGAGCCTGAGGCAGGAGGATCACTTGAGCCCAGGAATCTGAGGTTGCAATGAGCTATGATGATGCCACTGCACTCTACCCAGGGCAACAAAGCGAGATTCTGTCTCAAAAAGAAAAAAAAAGAGTCTGTTCAACTTTTTTAAAAAATTAGTAGAAAAAGTTTTAAAAATTGGGACAAGGATAAAATTGGTGTTGGGATAAAGGTTGGAGATAGGTGAGGCACTGGTTTTGGGGAGCCCTCTCTGGTCCTCCACTCATACCCTTTCTTCATGCCATCCTGGAACATGCAGACACAGGGGCAGCCTTTGTCCTCCTAGCGAGGCCTCTCCTGGCCAAGCAGCAGCTCACACCAGATCTGTCTGTAGTGCACAGAGTGAGGGAGTCGGGGCATCTGTACCCACAAAGAGCTGGTGAAGGAGATCCAGGCCAGGGCTCTCCAGGCCGCACCCAGCAAGAGGCACCCCAGCGCTCTACCCAGACAGGCCACCCTTCTGACAGGCCAGAGATGGGCTGGAGCAGGCCACCCTTGCCGAACATCCCAGCCTCCTGGGAACTTGTCAGGGAACCCCAGGTTCCGAGAACAGGAGGGAATAGAAAGGTTGCTGCCTTTGTGCCTTCTCTCCTGCCCACTCCTTCCTCTGCTTCCACCCAAAGTGCCTGTCTCCAGCTGTCCCATGTGGCTTTCTCTCTATCTTTGCTGCACCCAGGTGGGGGAAGGGATAGGCTGAGTTTCTTCCCTGACCCCTCATAACCTATGCCCTGTGTTCCCAGATGAAACCTCAGACATTCAGGGACAGGAAGAACTACTCATAGGAATAGAGCAGAGTGAGCAAGAGAGTGTTGGGAGCCGAAGGTTGGCAGTGGTGCTAAGTCTACACCACAGACAGTGACTCCAGCAGTGAGGGAAACAGCCCTGGGTGGGGAGGCAGGGTCTGCCATTAACCCACGCTGTAACTTTGGGCCAGTCCAGGCCCTTTTACTCCTCTCTGCATCTCAGTCTCCTCATCTCCAAAGTCAGTGAGGTTCTGAGGCTGGGGTAGAGTTTTGGGAGGGTCTGAGGGGTTAGATTTGGGTTGGGGAGTCTTCCCTTCCTGAGATTACCATCCTGGACTGTCCTGTGCAGAGGCTGGGAATGTCCCTGGAGCAGAGGCCAGGGCCGAGCCGGCAAGACTTGGAGACCCACCTGCTTGGGATGGAAGTTGCCATTGCGGTCGCAGTTGGGGATAGGGATGATGTAGAGGTCCTCGTGGGTGCGGCTCTGCGAGGCGGCCAGCCGCTCCAGGGCCCGGTGCAGCTCACTCTGGCAGGAGCCCTGCGGCTGGGGGGGTGGAGGATGAAACTGCTCAGTAGAGGGGAGAGGCAGGAGGGACAGGCCTGGGGTCAGAGCTGAGTAGGGTCTAAAGACCCTGAAAGGAGGGCCAAGGCCTGTGGGCTGGGCAGGACCCACTGAGGTGAAAGGCAGGGCATGGTTCAGGGGACATGGTGCGGCAAGCAGAAGGACATGAGGACAGGGTCTCGAGCCAAAGAGCTTCTGGACCGGAGGGGTATGAAGTGAGGGGATTTGTGGGAAAAGGGGCTGTGGGAACCCATTGGGAAGACCAGGGAGGGGGTAATTTCTAAGAAGGAGGGATAGAGGAACTCATAGAATTAACAACTACCACCACCAAAAGGACCCTGGAGCAGGGTCCCAAGGCCCCTGCCATGGCCAGCCTTAACCCTTTAGTGACTGAGAAGGTCTGGGGTGGGGAATCCAAGGGAAAGGCCAAGAAAGCCCAGAGGGCATGGGGCACTACTTTTTACCAGCCAGCACAGAAGTATTTCAGTACCTAATAACCACTCCAGCTGTACCAATGTATGTAACTGATGACAGGGAAGGAATTCCAAGGAAAGGAATAAGGACTCTCTCTGGGTCCCGATGATGCATACTAGGTGCATGCTGCACAAAGGAGGTGTCCAAAGAATGTTTGCCGAATGAACATAGTCCAGATCTGGTGGTGCTGGTGGTGTGTGTGTGTGTGTGTGTGTGTGTGTGTCTATGCACATGCACATCTGGGGGTCTGAGGTCCTCACCACAGGCCGGGGATCCTCCCGGGGTGCCCCGATGATCTTCATCTTGCCCCCGCTGGTGCTCCGGTCTCGCATTTTGGCAAAGTGCTTCTGCAGACACCTGCGGTCATGGGCGCTGCAGGGGCTGAAGCTGTTGTTAGGGTGGTCGCCCTCATCCTTGTCTGTAGTCAGGCCGAGATGGAGAAAGGTCAACACCAGGAAAGGACAGAGCATCACAGCACCCCAGCTTCCCACCTGCTTTCTCCTTGAGGATGCTCTAGCCTGGTGCTGGAGAAGAGTAGGGGGATGAGGGGTAGGAAGAAATGAAAGCATCCCCCTATCTCCTCCCTACTCCCCTGGACCTCCTCAGGAGAATACTCCCCTTGAAGCCCTTGACTTGTCCCTCACCCCACCCAGACCAGCCCTCAGATGAGTCACCAGCTGCAGCTGCCCAGATGGCAGGAGGGTCCCCTGGGCCTTGCAGGGAGGTCTAAGGGAGGCAGGGCGGCCCCTACCAGATCCTGTCCCCACTCCATTCAGCTCCTCCCGCCATCCCCCTCTGTCCGCTTGCTCTTTCTGTCCCCTTTCCTAGTCTTTGCAGCATCTGGCTCAGCCAGCCATGGGGTCCCCAGGGCTGTCAACTCTGCTGACCCTCTTCTAAATGGCCAGAATCAGAGTTTCCATGAGTGATGAGAAATCTGGCCCAAAAGGCTCTACCAATTGGCAGGGTGGGAGAGAAGAAGTGGGAGTTACTATGTATGCCTGCATGAGAAAGCATGTGCGTGTGTGCGTGTGTGTGTGTGTGTGTGTAGCACACCCTGTGTGGCCCCAGGACCAAGAGAAAAGCCTCACACACTCCTTCAGTCCCCTAACTCGAAGTCTCCCATCCTTAGACTTCAGACCCCATCTGAAGTCCATGTGTATTGCCCAGAGCCAGGGCACTGGGAGATGGGAGTGGTGAGGCTAGACCCTCACCCCCTCTGTGGGTCTCCTGAAGGTTCTATCTGAGCTCAAGAAAATCCCCATCCACAAGTCCCAGAACTGTAACCACCGCTCCTCCCTCCAGGCATTCAAAACCGGAATACAGGGCTGAGCTGGAGAAAGAGGCTGGAAGACCTCTCCACAGATCAGAGCCACCTCTGAAATGCTCGGGCTTGGCAGCTCACTGCTGGCCTGAGTGCAAAGCCCCTGCCAGCATTCCAGATGTTGGCAGCTGGACAGGAGGTTACATCTGGTTTGCGTCAGGGTTTTTTTTCCTGAGGAGTTAGCAGGTTCCTCCATGCATGGCAGCGGTCCCAGAGCTGCCTCTGGGTCAAATGGTATTTTTCTGCCTAGCCAAAGCTGGAGGGTTGGTTCTCTTTTCATTCTCCTAGTTTGGGGACTGGGGTAGGGGGGAAGTATGTGCATAAAGAGAAATCAGGTAAGGAGGAATCTAGACCCTCAGAAAGTCTTTGTCAAGATTCCACACCAGAGATTACTAATAAAATTCACCAAGGATGGAAGAAGATTTTGTCTTGGGTAAAGGGCTGGATTAGAAAGAGGAATCAAAGGGAAGGAATAAATACAGCAGATAGATATGATCCATCCTTCTGCACATTTGAGAGGGGACTCCAGTCCCACAGAAGGGACTCCGGTCCCACATTAATTTCCTGAGAGTCAACCAAAGAGAAGATACTATAGCAAGATCCCCCAGCCAGTATAGGTAGCAAAAACTTCAAGAGACCAGGATTGTGCCAAGGAGACCATAAGAAAATGTTCCTTGAGCCCTCAGTTAGGAATTAGAGAGAGATCTGGAATCCAGACCCTTCCTGGCAGACTCTCCCAAGCATCCTCTTTAGCCAAACCAGGCTGGCCAATGGCCCCCTTCCTCCCTGTCCCCACCTTGCACAAAGCCCCATGGCTTGTGGATGGAGTCGCAGTGTTTCAGGGGTATAAGCTGGAGCTGGGGAGTGGAGAGAAAGAGGAAATGGAAGGCCTAAAAGAACTAGAACCAAACATTGGAAGGACAGAGGCTGAGCTGAGATGTGAACAAAGGCCTCACCATTTACCTGGATAAGGCTGGAGGAGTGGCTGGGACTCGTTTGCCACAGGCCAGGACACTAACGCTAGGGGACACCCTTCCAACCTGAAAAGGCTTTGTTTTCTTTCAATGACCATAATGGAAAGCACTACTTTGTACAGTGACTCTTGTTCCTCTTGGTAAATGGGCAATGTTCTTAGGTTCAAGGAGTTTGAGGAGTAGGGGAGGGTTTTCTAAAGAAAGGGAGGTAGCCAGCCTCAGGAGGTAGCCAGCTCCCCGCCCTGGAGGTGTGGCTCCGTTACAGGGGTAGAGGCCTCAGGAATCTAGAGAGATATGGAGTAGAAGCTTGACTACAATTATGCTTTCCAGTGTTGCGTTCTACAGTCAAAGTTGACAAACAACTAACCCTCAGAGCATTATTAGTAGATATTTGGGATGTTTGCCATTAAGGAGGAAAATTGGGTATGCTCACTGAAACCTAGGCCTGCATGGGGCATAGGGTGAGCCCAGAAGCCTGGCTTATGCTGTTGTGTTGGTATGGCCCTGTGTCACATAGAGGGGTTTACCTGGGAAGAGCTGAGCTGACAGCCTGCCTGGCCTCCCTCAGGTTGGCTTCCCTACTTGTTGCCTATCTATTCCCAGTTCATGTCTAAGCTTAGAGTAGAACCCACCAGATAGGGAGAGTAGCACCTTACTTACTCTCATGGGCATACAGGTACACAGAGTAAATCTCTATCTGCCCACTCACACACAGGCCAGGACTCAAGAATCACAAATGTTTACAAACAATCACATGTCCAGACACACTGGTCCATGCATGCACACCCACATGCAGTCAGGCACTCTGACCCTGCTCTGGTCAGAGACACAGACTGGGGCAGGGCACACTGACTTCACCAGCTTCCCTGCACCATGGTCTATTTCTATTGACTTTCCAATTAATCTGTAACTTTTCCTTGCCCGGGCAACTGGCAGACTGAGGACTCAACCCAGGATCTAACCCAGGCACTGGATTTTAGGGGGTAAGTGTTGTGGCACTGGGTCTCTTGAAAATGTTAACCTTCCCATCACCAAAACTGGCTGAATACTTGCTACTTCCCTGCTCGAACAGGAGTTCCAGCCACCTGGTGGTATTCATCCTGGCAGTGCCCTCTGGAAAACCTCAATGCCCATGGGTTCCCCTCTGAGCAGGAGCTAAAGTCAGACCTTTCCTCTTGAAATGTCTGGCCTCCAAAAAGCTAGTTTGGGAGGTGGGACTTCCAAGGTAGGCTAGGTCTCCTCTTCCAGTCCCCTGCTTGGAGCTGGACCAACTGATGTCCAGCCACAGGGGAAACCTTGGTCTCTGCTCCAGCAGCAGAGGAAGGGAAGGAGCCCATGGAGAGAAGAGGCTACACAGCGTTGGCACCACCAGCTGCAAAGTTCATGGTGAAAGCTGGAGGATTTCCTCTTTCCTGCTGCCTGATTTCATCCCCATGATTTCTCTTCAACTCCAGCCCCCACCCCCTACAAGACACCCAGGCTGTGAGCTAAGTAGGCCCAGCCATACAGATACAGAAGTTTCAGCCATGATCTCGGGGGTCACCCACCTGCGCTGTCAGAAAGGCCTGTTCCTTCTTCCCCTGGACTCTGGCTAGAGAAGCCAAGACCACCAGTACCAGGTACCAGGCCCTTTCTCTGAGGTCTGGCTCATGGGGTGTCCTTCCCACCATTGTGCCATGCTGTTGGCCTCAGATTAAAGGGTCTGATAAAGCAAGCTGATCTGTTCCTCCCATGTTTACAACAGCAAAAAGCACCAAATTCTGTCCCATCACTCTCATCCCCTCTGAATTTCCCCCGACTTTGCTCCCTTGCCCTCCTGTCCCCCAAAGTCCCAGCATCAGCTTCCTCTTCATCACCATCCTCATCATTGCTCTGATTTATTGAGCACCTACCCCGTGGCAGACACCCCAACCCTGAGGGACAGGTCCAGTTGCCCTCCCCTTTTACAGATGAGGAAACTGAAGTAGACTAGAGGGAGGGCAGCAGGGGAGACCTATCTTGGCAACACTCTGTCTCTGAGTGGAAAGGCTCCTGATACCCAAGGCACCAACAATGCTGGCTTTGCCAGTTCTGAAGAAAAGATGGTAAGCAGCCATGCTCCTCCCTCCCCCTCCCCCAAGGCACAGAATTTCTGGGAAGGCCTTGTTCCCATGACATGACTGGATTCCCAGTACTAAAGTGGGGGGGACAATATTTGCTGCGTTGACTAAAAATTAACTCAGCCTGCCTGTTCCCTAACCCTGTCCCAGAGGGACCCAGAGCCCCATTAGGAACTCCCCGTCCAAATGCTGATCTTCCCACTGTCCACTCCCCCAGATCCCATGAGTCGAGGGTCAGTACCACGGTGTAGGATTGTGGCCTTCTGACGCACGCACTCCACCCGTGCCTCTGGTGGCCTCAGTGGTATTAATCCACAACCTGGCCATCTGGCTCAGAAAGCTGAGACAGGAGGGTGAGGTCGCCAGAGATGGAAGGCGGAGACCTGCCCCTGGGCAAATAGGAGGCAGCTGGACCATAGCAGGCCAAGGGAGGTCACATGCCAAGTGGCCAGTCTCCCCCAGCCACCTGCTGAAGCTCAGCCCCAAGAGGAAAAGGCAGAAAGAGCCTGACCTCCTATTCCAAGCTATTCTCAGGCTAGAGGGTCCAAGCCCTGGGACCTAGGAGGGACAGGACCTATGGACGGTATAAGGCTAAGGAGGACGGCAGGAGCTGGGGCTGAGCCCTGGTCATCTTATCTCATCCCAGACCCTGCAGGGCAACTGCACAACTCTAGGGGTTGCCTTTCACAGGGTGCAATGTGGCCGAGGCCATGGCAGGGGAGTACTTCTATGATGACTAGGAGCTGACTTCATGGGTACAGCTTGCCCAGTAGGTACCTAGCTTCCCTAGGGTCCTCCAGGCTTTCCCTTTTCCCTCTCCATATATCTATCCATATCCACTGCATGGGTGGAGGATGAGGCAAGGAGGAAGGGGGAGAGGCATTAGAGACCTGGGCTCTGTCATCCAAAACCCCCTAAAGCTGCCGCATTCCTAGACGCCTCTTAAGGCCGGTTTGCATTTTGTCCACAGGACAATCTCAAACTGTTCAGGCCATGTCCTCCCCAAACCCCTAAGGGATCAGATTTTCCCCCACTACGGGATGGGGTGTTCCTACCCAAACAGAGGAAAAGACTCTCTGAGTGCTCTTCTGTCTTGCGTTCAAGTTGGTGAGAGAGAAGGAGGCTACCAGTCATCCTTATCTGGTGCCAGCTACCCTCTGGCCAGTGGAGGATGGAGAGTCAAAGGGAAAGTGGCCCTGTGTACCGAGAGCCCAGGGCTTAGCCCTTGCTCCTGCTAAGTACCCTTCCTCTCCCACTACACTGGCACTTCTGCCCCAAGATCAGAAACTGACTCCCCCAGGACCCCCCCTTGCCAGATGTGCTGGGTGCCAGGCTGGCATTTCTCCTAGAATGTTTTCTGCTGACCCATCTCTCCCTGCCCAGGGGCAGGAAGGGCAGTGAGGCCCAAGGCCCAGACCCCTGGGGTCCACCTCCTTCCTGTTTTCCCTGCATCCTGCTCTCCTCAACTGACAAGCTGCAGAGGATTGAGGAAGTGAAGGGTCTGGGACTCAGGGCAGGAAGCTTGGGGCCAGAGTCCCAGCATCCGGACTGCAACAATGGAAGCTTCAAGCACCAGGAAAAGAGACAGATGCAGACAGAGGCACAGGGAGAGCAAAACAGAGCAAGAGAGGAATGAGAAACAGAGGCAGAGACACACAGAAAGAGACAGAGATTCCAAAAGTAACAGAAAGACAGAAACAAACAGTGACAAACACAGAGAAAGAGCAACAGAGTGAGAGGAAAGTGAGAGAAGCAGGGCAACAGAAAGAGCAAAATGGAATAAGGTAGAGAAAGAAAAAGAAACTGATGATGGGCAGAAAATACTGAGGAAAAGAGAACTCAAGAACATTAGTAGTGAAATTAGAAGCTGAGAGACAAAGCAGGAAAGAACAAAAGAACAAGAGAAAGAGGGAAGAAGCTGAGAAAGAGTCTAAGGAGAAACTGAGAAAGGCTCCCTGAGAAATGGAAAAAGAAAAATTATAAGAATGAGGTTAGGCCAAAGGGCCTTCTAAGAATCTCTCTGTGTCTGTCCCCCTCATCTTCTCTATTCCCTATCCCACAGCCATGAGGTTTCTGCAGCTCTAGGCGGGGAGCCAAGACTTCTCTTCTGCCACCTCAATGGCACATTCCAAGAGAAAGGAGCAGGAGGCCTGTATACTAGGGCAGACATAGGTGTCCAGGCCTGGCAGAGAGGCCCCTGTCTTCCTACTACCTCTCAAACAAACAAGGTGAGCTAGCTCAGGGATTTGGGGGACAGCCTGACACCTCCCACCACCAAAGTCTCTCTGATATGTATGTCCCACTCCACCACTGGTCGATGTGAAAAGTCCAGGCCCTGACCTCTCAGACCCCCGGGTTTCACCTGTGGCCAGGGCGAGGATGGGCCCTGGATCAGGAACAAAAAGCTGCTCCCAACACACACCCCACCCCCATCCTCCAGTTTTCTGGCCCTAGACAGCTGACTTGACTGGACCAGGTCACGTAATTTGCCACTCTTGCACCAGCAGCCAGAACCCCTTCCTAAATAGGCACCCTTGGGAGGTGTGAGGTGGAAGGATGGGACAGAGTTCCCCGTGACAGTGGCAACAGGCTGCTAAGGACTCAGTAGCAGTTTCCTTGGCTGTCCCATCCAGCCGGGCCCTGCCACGTACCTGCCTTCTCAACTCCCAGGGGATTTTCAAGGGCTTTCCAGGGCAGCCGCAATGGGAAAGAAGCCGCTGGTGGGGAAGCGCACTCATGAGGGCATGGGCAGCCAGGGGTACCTTACCAGAGGGCTGTAGGCTGTCCTGGATGGCCTCAATCTCCGACAGCTCCATGCACACGCCTTGCCCGTGCATCAGCGTGTGCAGGGGCTTCTCCACCCCCCGGGGCGGGTAGCAGCGCAGGCCAGAGCCGCAGCGGGGGGTGTACACCCCGCAGGGCATCCCCAAGCCCAGGGCGCAAGTGGCGCAACAGCCGCAGCCGGGCTCCCGCACCAGCTCCTCGCAGCCCACGGGGGGGCGGCAGCGCGCCAGCTTCTCCTCGGAGCAGGGCGGGCAGTGGATGGCTTCGTCGCCCAGGCTCGGCCCGGGCCCGGCAGCCAGCAGTAGGGCCGCCACGAGGCAGAGGGGCAGCATGACCGCACGAGGACGGGGCGCGGGCGCGGGGCGCGGGCGAGGAGCGCTGGCGCGCCTGCGGGCAGCAGGGGGCACACGGCGGCAGCGCCCGGCGCGCCTGGAGGACCCGACCCGGAGGGCGCGGGGAGACTGGCGGCCCCGCTGGAGGACAGGGACGGAGCCGGGGAAGTTAGCAAGCGAGCTGGAGGGGAGCGAGCCTGGCCGCCGAGGCGCTGCGCCGCATCCTCGGCCCGGCCCAGGCAGGCTGCGGGCGGCGGGGGGGCGGGGGGCTGAGCGGCTACCCGGGACCGGCTCCCCCGGACTTTATACCGGCCCCTGGCCACACCCCCAGCGCCTTCCCAGAGGTGGGGGAGCCGGGGCGGCGAGGGGGAGAGGGAGAGGCGGCCGGTAGGGGGAGGGGGCGCTGTCCTGAGTCGCCGCCACCGCTACATCTGAAAGTCCTTTTCTGCCGAAAAAGGAAGCGGCGCAGTTTGGAAGCCGTGGCAGGGGCCCAGAGCGCCTCTGAACCGGAGCCCGGGAGAGGAGAAGGGGAGAGGGAAAGCGAAGGGGCTGCTGCTTGGCCCCTCCCCCGACCTCGAAGGATTCTTCCCCAGGCCCACCGAAGCAGCCCTCAGTACCGCAGTGAGAACGGGTCCTTCTAGCCGGCACTCCTGGCTCTGCGGATTCAGTCTCCCTAGCCAGGATCCCTTCCACCCCACCCCAGTGCTCCCAGTCTCAGCCGCGGGACACCCGGCCGCGTGAGGTGGGGCAAGGGGTACAGGCGCTCAACAAGGGGCACGGAAAGGCCTGGTGGCCCTAAGACGTTAACAGGCTCTCTTCGCACTGCCCCTTGCAACCTCTCCCTCCCCTGCAATCGCCCCAGGGCTCCTGCGGGTGCTGGCCCACCCTGCCTTCCCCAGGATGGAATCAACTGAACTCCCCGGTGAGGGAAATGCTGTCTCTTCCTCCTTCCTGGATGTTTGCTTCTGCTACCCGGACTCGCTCCTGGAGGGAGACTGGCCTGGGAGATTGCCACTTGCAATGCAGCAAGTTGTGCGTTGAACAACTCCAGGGGGCACCATTCCATGTAGTCATTGTATATTTGTCTGACTGTTGTGACTGTTTCCCAGCAGATGGCAGTGAAGGATTTTGAAGAAGGGGCGCTTTTTCTAATTCACCCACTGTTGCTATTTGGGCTAGTGTTGATCCTATTGATGTGGGTATACCCCACCCTTGCTCAAATCCTTGCTGGGATTGAGGGAAGCCCTAGAGTAGCATTGGGAGCAAGGACCCATTTCCTAGGTTCCTTCTCAGGTCCCTCTAATACTCACCCATGCTCCCCTACAAAGGCTTCTGCTATACCGGAGCTGGTTTCAGGGTAGGGGTGCCTGTCTAGGCATAATCAGTGACCCCCTGTGGATTCCTCCACCCCCCACCCCCTTGGCTTGGCCTGGAAAGCTGCAGGGCACCAATTTCAAGTGCACTGCAGAGATCCCCTTTCTACCTCTTCTCCCAGAGAAAGGGTGTTTCAGCCTCACAGGGGTTGGGCCACCTCCTACTTTCTGCAAGTGCAGACTGCTGGGGTGACTGGAGGGAGAGGCTGGAAGCCAGACCTGTAGGACAGACCAAAAAGTTGCAAACTGACGGCACCTACTGGCAGCCATCAAGACTGCAGGAGGGCTGGAGAGTGATGGCCAAGGACAAGAATCTGCGATTCTCTCATCGCATCTCTCAGACGAAGTGGGGACTCTTCTACCCCATCTGCCTTGGAGAAGGGTAAATAGAACCAGGTTCCTCAAGTCCCTGGGGGAAGATTAGCCTGTGCCTGATTCAGAAAACTGCCCCCAGCCCTACTCCCCTCCCTTCATCATCACTGGACCCAGTTCTGCCACCAACCTGTGTGAACTTGGAGCTTGGCTGTCCCTAACTGGAAAATGGAGATAAATCATCTCCACCCATCCTACCTCTTGAAGCTCTTGTGCAAATAAGATGGAACCAAGAAGGCTAGTTCTGACCCCAATGCCAGACTTGCCCCCTAGACAGCAAACCCAGGAGGGGGAAAGGTGCTGGGACACAGAGGCAGGAGTGCAAGGAGAGGCTGGACAAAGCCCAGAGATGGACAAAGCCCTGGGATGATGCATGAGTGCAGGTGAGTGTGGAAAATCTGGAAAAGTTGCCAGGTGAGACAGATGCCCGCACCTCAACCCCAGCCCCAAATCCATCCTCTGATGTCCTCCCAACCCTCATTACTGTCCGGGATAATTCAAAGGAGGCAGAAAAGTGGACAGAAGGAAGTCTTCCAAGCACCTCCCACCATCCATGCAATACGCATTTACTGAATGAATACCTATCATGCACAGTCTTTATGCTACATACCAGGGATACACACATGGCCAAGATCACTCTCTGCCCTCAAAGAGCTCACTGCCTAGTGCCGCAGACAGTACATGAATAAATAAGTCTAAGAAGTGTGCAGGTGCCCTGGGAGATGTCTATATGGGGCCCTGTGGAGATCCAGAGGCATAAGCAGTCAGTTCTTACATCCAGGGCAAGGAAAACCTTCATTAACGAGGTTACCTTTGAGCCAACGGTCAGCCATGCAAGAGCAAAAAGCACAGGTGTTAGCATCAGGCTGACCCAGATTCCAATTCCAGCTTTGTCCCTGGACTCACTAGGGAACCTGAAACAAGTTCCTTAAGCTCTCTGAGCTTCAGGACTCAGCTGGAAAGTGGGACTTTGTGGCAAGAGAGAGAGAGAGAGAGAAAGAGATCTATGCAAAGTGCCTAGCACATAGTAGGCACCACATGTTTGCTCCCTCCTACCCATCCCCTGCTGGGGACTATAACTTCTCCACATGGCTAGAGATCCCCTGGAAGCAGGACCTGTGTCTCCCCTCTTTATTGGAGGCTCTTGGAAGACAGAGTTTAGTGTCCCCACTCAGGCTGCAAGTATCTGGAAGAGGCTATATACAAAGGGCATGGGATTTGGAGTCAGAGGACCTGGGTTCAAGTTGCAGCACAGCCACTTAAGAGCTGTGTGACCTCGGACCTGCCACTCAACATCTTGGAGAGTCATTTTCATCCTTTGCAAAAATATATGTGTGTGTGTCTGTGTGTGTGTGTGTGCGTATATATATATATATATATATATATATATGAAATAATTAGGCTTAACCACCACAGAATGGCTGGAAGAAAACATGAGATAATGAATGAGAAAGAGCTGTGGAACCCAAGGAGTGGGGTGCCAGTGCAGGTGCTGGTTATGGGTTTTCTCCCCCCGACTGCTGCCTCCCTTCAGACTAGGAGCTCCCCACCAGGATCCTCTCAAAGGCAGAAACCTGGCCCTCCTGCCTTGACATCTTTCTCAGCCCAGGTTCTACCAGAAAATGAAACCTTCTCTCCCACAGCATCCTTGTCATCCCTGCCTCCTGGGCACCTGACGGCTGGGAAGATGCTCCTCCTGATGGATGGATGAAGAAAATCCCCACTCCCTCCCAGCCTCTCCCACCCACCACACCCTCACTAGCTTGTTGCTCCTAAAGTCTCACTAGCTCCCTTGTGGTACGATTTTAAACCTCTGCTGAGCTCAGGCCAGGCTTCTTAGCGAATAGATAGGAGAAAAGCAAGCTTGATTCCCAGGGGAAAGACAAAGCCCCACCCTCAAGGAACCCCCAATTTGATGGGCTTGCCCTTGGGATCATCTTATCTGATGGAGTAGACAAAATAAACAAAGATCACAGACTATATGCTGGACATGGTTCTAAGTGCTTCACTCATGTGTGCTTCACAACAACCTCATGAAGTAAGTGCTATCATTATCCCCTTTTTTAAGGCAGGGCAACTGAGGCACAGAGAGGTATGTAACTCACTCAAAGTCACACAGCAAGTAAGTAGAATAGGGAAGTAAACCCAGGCAGTCTGGCTCCAAAGTCTGTACAACTAATCCCTATGCTTTACTGCCTTCCAAAACAGCTGTCAGAACTGTTCTAAACTAATGCCAACAAGAGCAAAAGGCTATGATACAGGGTGCAAGCTGGATGTGGGGGATCAGAGGAGAGGAGCAATTGGTATGGGACTGGCCCAGGCTTCCTTATAGCTTTGGCTTCCCAGCCCCACTCCTGATCACCCTGGACTGTCCACTGTGCCCACACTGAGTAGGGGAGCTCAGCTGCCCTCCATGTCAGCTGACATGTAGGTCCCAGGTAGGGCATTCTGCACGGTCTCCCCAGGCATGGGCTGAGCAATGGCCCATTAGTACAACTGCTTTCCTGCCACCAGGTCCCCATACTTGGAGAGACCAGATCGGGAGAGCCAGGATCTCCAGAGAGTCACCACAGTGAAGAGGGAGGTCTGGTCCTGCCCAGCTCCAGACCGTGGAACCTGGGTTTTGAGGTGAACACCCAGGCAGGACAAGGGGAGGGCAGAGGAGAGCCATCTGCAGTTGGGCTGGCCAGGATACGGTTTCATATCTCCAGACCAGCCAGCTCTGCTACTTGCCAGCTTTGTGACCACTTCCCTTTCCTCAGCTTCAGTTTTACCATCTGTAAAATGGGGAAGGGGAACTCATTGAATTATGGAGCCACTTCCAGCTCTGGCAGCCTAGGAATCCAGGACCTCTGGAATCCTTTTGCATGGTCCAAGTCCCCATGTGGGCATGGCTCCCAACCCTCCAGAGTCTGCATTGCTTCCAGGCTAGTTGGCACCCATGCTATCTCCTTCTAATTAGCCAAAGCTTGCACAGGAGACAAGCCAAGTGAATGATGTTGGGCCCTGTGAGAGCTCTGTCACCAACAGAGAGATGATGAGGCTCACCCAAGAGCACACAGCTAGCAAGTAATCTAGCCAAGACTATGCCAAATATATTTACTGTCTGCTGCAATGTTAGCCCTCTGTGCCATGCTGCCTCTGCTGCCAGAGCCATCACCAGCAAGCCGTGGGCTCAGGACTCAAGAAAGGTGGGGGTTGGGGGAGAAGAAGTGAAGCCTGGGAGAATCTCACAGAGGACACTTGCAAAAGCAGAGACACACAGGGAACTCTGGGCAGAGAGAGCCAGAGATTGGGGTGGGAAATCCTTTGCCCTGCCTCCCTTGACACTGGCTGAGTCAAAGAGCAGGTTGCCTCTTGACTCGCCAGATCAGAAGCCCAGAGTCCCAGCAGACGGCTGTCCTTGCCCCCCACTCCCTAAAGGGACTCCAGGCCCTGCCCCCTGCTCCCCCAGCCCTGGGGAACAAAGTGCTACCTACCCCTTAGGAAACCCCAAAGAGACTCTACCAAGCAACCTCTAAACCCAGAGAACCCCCTAAAAGGGCTCTGGGCCTAGAGAGGCCCCACAGAGGGGTCTTCAGACTCAGAAAACCCCAGAGTTTATGGGACCTCCAGAGAGACCAACACCCATACACACAGGGCCCTTACCCCCAAGCTGCATGCCTCCCCTTCCCACCGGCACTGGGAGCTCACAAACAGCACCAGTTGTGCCTTCTGTGTATTTCCAGACCTCTCTTCTGGTCCCATAACTTCATGCCAAGAGCCAGGTTCTCTTGTCCCTCATGCCAGCCTTTATGCCTCATCCTCTTTCTCCTTCCCTCCCCTGCCCATTTCACCCTAACCTTCCTCTTCTCCCTACCCAGGAGAGCATGTTGGCCTGAGGGGCCTCCCAGATTGGTGGTGACCAGACATTCCAGCCCCATTAGGAAAAGTGGGGAGGTGCCCCGAGGAAAGGTGAGAGGATTGCAAGGGAGGGAGGGGAAAGGGAGTAACTGTATGTCTGCATTTCCTCATCTGCAAGATACCTAGCTCACAGGATTGTTAGGAGAAGCTGTACAGAGTGGGTGTTAAGAGTGCTTGCTTCCAGTTTTGCCTCATTTAATAAATACATATGGAAAACTACAATGGGATACTAGTACATACCCACCAGATTAGTAAAAAAATAAAATACTGACAATGCCAGGATGTGGAACAAGGGGATTCTCATATAATACTGGTCAGAAAACAGATTTGTACAACCACTTGGAAATAATCAGTAATTCCATCCCTAGATATATACCCAATAGAAATGTGTGTGTGTGTGTGTGTGTGTGTATACATACATGTGTGTATATATATCCCAAAAGACATGTTCAAGAGTGTGCATGACAGCACTATTCCGAATAGCCAAAAATGGAATCAATAAAATAGTTAAATCTCTATTTGAATAAGCTATTGCTACATCCAACAATATAGATGAATCATATGTTGAGCAAAAGATTACTACTATATTACTCTCTTTATATAAAAGTCAAAAATAAGAATAAACAATGCTGTGGTTTGAGTGTCTCCCCCCAAACTCATGTTGGAATTTAATTGCCATTACGACAGTATTAAGCGGGACCTTTAAGAGATGATTAAGTCATGAGGCCTCTACCCTCATGAATGGATTAACCCTGCTATCATGGGAATGGGTTCCTGATAAAAGGATGATGTTTGGCCCCATTCCCTTTCTGTCTCGAGCGCTCACTTCCACCCTTCTGCCATGGGATGACCCTTGCCAGATGCCAGCACCATGCTCTTGGACTTCGCAGGCTCCAAAATCATGTTCCAAATAAATTTTTATTGTTTATAAATTACCCAGTCTGTGGTATTCTGTTATATCAGCAGAAAATGGATTGAGACAACTAATCCGTTTTTAGAAATCAGGATAAATGTTACATTTGGGGAGAAGGGAGGAGGTAGTCTTTTGGGGTATGGATAATATTTATTGTTTAGTTACATGGTGTATTCACCATGTGAACATTTATTGAGCTAAACATTTTTTATTTCTGTACTTTTCTGTATGTATGTTATACTGCAATCTTTTAAAGACAAAAACCTTTTTTTGTTTATTTTTTTAAAAAGTGCTGGCTCTCAAGTCAGCCTGCCTGGGCTGGATTCCCAGCAGGAGATTCAGAATAAGTTAGCCTGTGCCTCAGTGTCCTCATCTATCATATTAAGTGAATATTATATAGTATGGCTATGATGATTAAATGAATGAATTTGTGTAAAACACTTAAAATGCTGCCTGCCACATATTAAGTGCCCAATGAGTGTTAGTTATTAGCCATGACCAGCCAAGTGAGTAAGATTAAGAGCCTGGAGCCAAATGCCTGCACTGAATCCTGGATTTGCCATTTACTAGCTCTGTGACTTTGGCAAAGCAATATCCTCCCTCTTATCCTCAAATGCCCTCCGTTGTAAAAGAGGGATAATGCCAGCCCAGCCTGAGAGGCCTGTGCAAAAACCTGTTGAGATGATGTGTGTAAAGCACTTAACGCAGTGCCTGGCATGAAGTAAGGCTCAATACTTGTTAGCCATGATGACCACTGATCACCATGGTAACCCTATAAACCCATTTTATAGATGGGGCTCCAAGTAGTAAAAAGACTGGCTTTTACTGATCACATGCAACTAAATGTGATTTAAGTGCATTTGTGGGAAAACAGAGCCTGTGAGCCGTTCACATCTAGCCTCCAACTGGCACCTCTACCCCACCTCCCGAAGGTTTTCCCCAAACCCAGAAAGCACCTTTTCCTCCTGCCAGGCAGCCCTGCTACCACTGAAGCTCCAGTTGTCAAGTTCTGTGTGCCCAGAGCTTGTTGTGTCTTCCCTGCCGACCCAGTTCTAGTGCCAACCTGACAGTTCTGGTACCCTTAGTCGGGGTGCTGGGGATCCAGCCTGGACCCCAGATCTAACCTCAGCTGTGGGAAGAGAGGGTCTCAGAGAGAAGCCACAGTGCCCACCAGGCTTTCCATGCCGACCTCTTCTGCTAAAGTCTCCTACTGTCCTTGGCCTGAGAGAGGTAGGGGTAGTCCTAAAGATGGCGGGTGAGGGCTGGAGGGAACTTGCGGGTAGGGGAACAGGAACAAGGCCTTTCTTGCCTGATGCCCCTAGTCCACACAGCCCCCATCTTCTCTCCTGAAGCCTGGATTCACTCCCTCAGTCCTCGCCATTTCCAGAGACTTGATGTTTGGAACCAGTAATCCTCAAGATCTGTGCAGCCTGTTCCTTACCCGCACCCAGTCATGATGATCTAAAGAGTAGCATAAGTTGGGCCCCAAGCCAGGAAAAAGCCAGACAGCCTGAAATGGAGATGCACAAGCTGTGGGGCAGAGAGCACTGGTCCTGCAGCCAGAGGCAAGGGTTCAAATCCTGCTCTGCCCTTTTTAGCCATGCACTGTGGGCTTATCTCTCCCCCTTTATGGACCTCAGTTTTCTCATCTGTAAAATGGGAATGCCAGTCCTTGCTTCACTGCATAGAGCTGTTAAGGGAGATCAAATGAGGCTGTCTATAAAAGTGAAAAACTATACATACCAGAAAGGAGGTTACAAATTGATGTTGTCATTATTATGACCCTCTTGGGTCTCCTTTGATTCTAAGATCCTATGACTGATTTAGAGCAGAAGGATAGAGAGAAGGGGAGGGGCTACTAGCAAGGAGAAGGCCAAGGAGGAAGGGACAGAAACATGCAGTAGGAGAGACAGATGGAAAGACAGAGAAGGATGAACAGATGTGATGACACAAAAAACTTGGAGAGATGGGAGAGATTTAGAGACAGATATTAAACCAAACATCCCAGTCCAGACTCCCACTCTTTGTTCGTTCATTCATTCATTTGTTCTTCAGAGGAAGGAAGGAGGTAGCTTCTATCAAGCTGGGCCAAGTCTCAGAGTCCACATCTACCCTCCAGACCTGCTCCTAGCAGCACCCAAGAGCCCTCTGAGGGCACTGGAATGGAGGATAGGTCTCTACAGCTCTAGGCATCCTCTTCCTCAATCCAACCCCTGGGTTCAGAGTCCAAAGTCAGAGATGAGGGCACAGCTACCTGAAATGCTGATCCCCTTCCCCTACTCCCACCCTGACTCCCATTAATAAATGGGAGTTCTACCCCATCCTTCTTCCGGTCACACCGGAAGATGTTCACCACTCAGTAGCTAGCCCCTACCTGGGCAAATAAGTAAGCAAGCCCAGGATGGGGGAGGAACAGAAGGATCTAGAGCCTGAAAAGGTGAAGATGGCCAGGGAAACAAATGGATGCTGGGTAGAGAGGTACACAGCACCCCACCCCGTCCTACTCTTCTCTTCCTGGGCCCTACCCTAATGCCTCCCAAAGACCTTATCTGGGATTTCTGCCTATTTCAGAGCTAGGGAGAAAGTAACAGGTCCAGGTTACCCCATTCCCCACTATATTAGGAGGTATAATTGGCTTTCTCACCCCATCCCCCAGGCCAGCTTGCTGCCCCATTGCAGTCACCTACAGTTACACCTCTCTCTGGGCCTTAGTTTTCCCATCTGTACAATGAGGAGAAGGGACTTAGTGATTTAAGATCCAGCCTAGTTCTCACCTCTTCTGTCTTCCGTGTACGTCCAATCCTGCTCCCAACCCACCTTCTGGCTGTGCCTGTCCTGTTGGGCCCCCTGAGTGTCAGATAAGTGCCAGCCTGAGTGAGAAATCTCTAGGGACTTTGGGACCCTCTGGGTGACATAAGGAAACAAAAGAAAATGAGAAGCTGGAGTGAGAAAGAAAGCCCTCTGATTCCCACTTCTATCTCTACTACATGGCTTATCTGTTCCAAAAGGCAGAACAAGGGCAGAAGAATGCCCCCAGATCAGAATGGGACCCTGACTTTCCTGACGAGAAAAGGGTTTGGAGAGCCCAGGACCCTCTGGTCCTCAGGGACCCCTCAGGGATCCCCAGACCCCCCAGCATAACCTGTGGCCTAAAATTGGCACTACCTTTGGAGGGAGCAGTTAGACCAGAGGTGAGGGTGGATGGTATGCAATTGGTGGGAGGCAGGTGGTGAGTAGATGGTGGGTAAATAAATGGGTGGATGGTGAGTGGGTGGGAGGAAAGCTAAATAGTGTGGGGTGCTGAATGGATGGTGAGTGGGTAATGAGTAGGTAGTGGGTAGATGACAGGTGATGGCATTATTTGTGTGGAAGGGTGGTTGAGGGTCCTCTAAACCAAAGGTCTGGAGTAAATGTGGGATAGGAGTCTCAAACTAAGAACCCAGAACCCAAATTCCTCCTGAGAAATCTCTATACCAAGTGCTGGGATAGGTCCTAGAACCCAGTAGACAATACATGATTCTATGAGTAATTCAATTAATGTCCCACCCCCAGGACCATCTTGGATTTCCCTAAGTGATCTCAAGGCCATTGGCACTTTTCCCATGTACACTCTCTACTCCCAACAGGGCTCCTGGGCTCCCATCTTCAAATAAACACCTCTACCTCTGTGGTTCACCTGCAGCCCTCCTGCCTCTCCTTCCCAGGAGCAAGATGGAATTGGGTCCCCTGATCCCCCAGCTACCCAGGGTCTCTAGGACCCCCAGGACTTCAGGTCTACTCTGGTCTTGAAGGGCTCCCAGCACCACCCTGGATGCTCAGGAGCTTATGGGCTCCCAGGAACCCTGGAGACACCAGGGCTTCCTGGACCCCAGGACTATACTGAACCCACAGGGTTACTGGGTCCAGACAAGCTCCTGGGAATCCATGGAGCTCTGGGACTAGTGAGGCTGCTGGGCCAGAGTCTCCTCCAAGACAAGTCCAGCTGGGTCTGCAGGTAAGAAGAAGCCACCTACTCTGTCAGCCCACTCCTCTGTCCCCCACTCCTCTATCCCAAGCCCTCCTGAAGCCTTCCCAACATCCCCCTGGTAACTTCTTTCTAGGGACTCCTCACTTATCACTGACGTTTTTAGCCATCTTTTCTCCATTTTTCCTGCTGCCGCAACTAGAGTATGAGTTACTGGACATCGATAACGGTGCCTTTCTTTCCTCCCCTTCCTTTTATTTCTTCAGTCTCTTCCTCCCTCCCTTTCTTTAGTGCCCATTCCCCCATCCTTCCCTACATCCTTTCCTACAGCAAATGCTGCTTACATGTAAGACTCTGTGTTGTCAGAAACCAGCACATAATAGATGCTCAGTAATGCCTGTTGGATCACTGACCCTGTACCCCATCTCCCCAGGAATGCCCCTCTGGGGGTTCTCCCAGGGCTGGAGAGCTCATCTCATCCTGTGTCCTATCCCCTTCCCAATACAGGGCCAAAGGGAAAGCGAGGGTTCCTGGGTATCCCAGGCTTGCCTGGTACGAGAGGGTTGGAGGGACCTCCTGGAGTGACCAGTCTATCTGGAAAGGTAATCTATGCTCAAGTGGCTCTCTTTGAGAGAACAGAAGAGGCCCATGTCCTCAAGCAAGAGCCCACTTCCTTTAGGGCTGCCCTCTCCTCTTTCTCTTCAACCTCCTCTTCCTCCCTAAAGCAACATCCTCAAATATGCCTCTCAGATCTCACCCCCTCCACATTAAAGATTAATTCTTTGGCTTTGAGGAGGCAGTGTGTAGAGCAGAACATCCAATAGACCAGGAATTGGGATCTTGGACATGTCACTTCTTTTTTTTTTTTTTTTTTTTTTTGAGACAGAGTCTTGCTGTGTTGCCCGGGCGTGAGTGCCGTGGCGTCAGCCTAGCTCACAGCAACCTCAAACTCCTGGGTTCAAGCAATCCTACTGCCTCAGCCTCCCAGGTAGCTGGGACTACAGGCATGCACCACCCTGCCCAGCTAATTTTTTCTATATATTTTTAGTTGTCTGATTAATTTCTTTCTATTTTTAGTAGAGACGGGGTCTTGCTCTTGCTCAGGCTGGTCTCGAACTCCTGAGCTCAAACAATCCGCCCACCTCGGCCTTCCAGAGTGCTGGGATTACAGGCATAAGCCACCACGCCTGGCCGACATGTTACTTCTTATATGTCAGTAAAGCCTATGAAAATGTCTTTCTTTTCTCTTACATATTATATAATTTCAGATGCCTCCCCCACCCTCTCTCCTCTCATCTACTTGCTTAAAATTTAGGCCACTGGCATACCCTGCCATTCCCTTCTTTCCTTCATCTGTTACAATTCCTCTCGAAGTGCACTGCTGTAAGTGGATGTGCTCCTCCCTCCTCCCTACTGCCTCCACGTCCACCATCGCCACCCCTACGCCTTCTGCCTTCAAGTAGCCTCAGGTAACAGAAATAGGGAAGTGTCTAGAGAGACACCCTGTGACTGCCCTGTCTCTTCTTCCAGAGGACAGACATAACCTGGTTCCCATCTCTCTTCAGAGCCCACCTCACTCCAACCTTTTAAGTGATCTGGGAAGAGCAGAAAATCTGAGAGGAAAGTAGGAGGAAAGGGGCTTGTGAATGAGATTGATTGAGCTGCTGATGCTTTATCCACTTCCCAGTTAGAAGCAGGGTTAATT
This sequence comes from Propithecus coquereli, assembly GCF_000956105.1. Lineage (NCBI taxonomy): Eukaryota > Metazoa > Chordata > Mammalia > Primates > Indriidae > Propithecus > Propithecus coquereli. The sequence goes on from NW_012135969.1 coordinate 3,716,358, forward strand.
TGCCCTCGTGGAGAATTCTCCTCCCCTTTCACCTTATGGGATGCAGCCCTACTCAGGAGAAGCCTCCCCTGGGACTCTTGCAGATGACCCCTTCTGTCTCTTCTGGGTTTTCCTTCCTGCAGCTCCTTCACTGGGTGTCTTAGTCTGTTTCATGTTGCTATAACAAAATACCTGAGACTGGGTAATTTATAAAGAACAGGGATTTATGGGGAGGTGGGAGGGGGCAAGGGCAACATACATAACCTAAACATCTGTACCCCCATAATATGCTGAAATAAAAAAAAAAAAAAAAGAACAGGGATTTATTTCTTACAGTTCTGGAGACTGGGAAGTCCAAGATCAAGGAACCAATATCTGGTAAGGGCCTTCATGCTGTGTCATCTCATGGCAGAAGAGCAAGAGAGGGACAGAGAACAAGAGAGCAGGAGATCAAACTCGTAGCCTCAAGCCCTTTTATAATTGGCATCAATCCATTCATGAGGATGGAGCCCTTATGACCTAAACACCTCCTGTCAGGCCTGTTAGGCCTCACCCCCCAACACTGTTGCATTGGAGATAAAGTTTCCAACACACATTTTCGGGGGGACACATTCAAACCATAGCACTGAGTCTTTGAGTCCAAGGTGCAGATGCTCGGGGATAGTCCCAGTGTCCCTGAGGACAGCCCAGCCAATGTCAGCAAATGGGTACTGTGCCTTTCACCGAATCCCCAGAAGATGGAGCAAACTGCTGGTACAGTGATCCCCGGCTTCCATGGGGGTGCAAGCAGAGACGTGTGTGGACCTTTCCCTTCACTTAGGGGTTTGACTTTGCCCAACCACCCCACCGGAGTCCTGGCACTCCTGCACAAGGGGTCTGTAGCTGGGTATGCTGCCCCCAGGTGGACAATGATAGTACTTATAATATCATTTACAGAGGGCCTCCAATGGGGTAGGCACTATACTAGGTGCTGAGGGTACATGCCAAAGGAGCAGGCAAATCTCTGCCTTCAGAAGAGCTTATGGCCTGAAGGGGAAGACCTGCAGGTAAACACACACCATGAGCAGTGTTGTAATAGAGAGAAATGCACAGGATGCCAAGAAAACAGACAGGAACCTGGGGTGGTTAGGGCAAGCTTTAAAGGTGACATTGAGCTGAGTGCAGTGGTGCACACCTGTAATTCCAGGTACTTGGGAGGATGAAATGGAAAGATCCTTGAGCCTAGGAGTTTGAGACCAGGTTGGGCAACATAGGAAGACCCATCTCATAAAAAAATAAATCAAAAAATTTTTAAAGGGAGGGGACATTGGATCTGAGTCTTCAAAGATAAATCAAAATTCACAATCTTGGAGACATCACCTAAGTCCTCCAAGCCTCGTTTGCCTCAGTTTCAAGGGTTCTTGTAAAGATTAGGGGGAAAATTATGTGAAGCACTTATAATTGGCACTCAACAAACTATAATCAACAAAATTATTGTTGGAAGTAGAAGGTGTATTCGTCAGGGTTCTTCAGAAAAACAGAACATATATATGTTATATATATACATTTATAGATAGATAGATAGATATAGATATAGATACATAATAGATTTAGTTTAAGAAATTGGCTCACATAATTGTAAGAGTCGACAAGTCCAAAATCTGTAAAGCAGAGCAACAGGCTGGAAACTCGGGCAGATTTCTATGTTACAGTCTTGAGGCAGAATTCCTCTTCTGAGAAACCTTGGTTTTTGCTTTTATGGCCTTCAAATGATTGAATGAGGCCCACCTTCATTATCAAGGATAATCTCCTTTACTTAAAGTCAACTGATTATAGATGCTAAGCATATCTACAAAATACCTTCACATCACCTAAACTAGAGTTTGACCAAACAACTGGACGCCATAGCCCAGCCAAGTTGACACAGAAAATGAATCATCACAGAGTTCATTCCAGGAAAAGGCTATTCCAGACAGGGACCATAATACCTTTTCCTATTCGATTATGCTTTTTGAAAAATCACTGTTAAACTAGTAAAACATAAGTGTTAAAGAGGACTGTGTTTGAATACAATAAGTTATAGCAAGATTTATAGAAATACAAACTCCTAGGTAAAATCACCAGAATATCAAAAAGTTAGAAAGGATCTTGTAGCTCTTTGAATCCAATCTTCACTCTGGAGAGACACTTCTTACAACATATCTGGGAAAATGGTCATCGAGACTCTTCTTGAACATTCCAGTAGTGGGAGAAGTCCCTATCCCCTAAGAATGTTCACTCTTGGTCAGCTCTAATTGGAAAGTTTCTCTATATGGTACTTTTCTTACATCAGCCCCTCTATCACTAATTGTTCCTTTTTATCTATAAAAAAACTAATCTTATCCTATGTTTTCCCAACCTTGAACTGAACACTTCCTTAAACTTGCCCTATATCTTAATCTATTAGGTCAAAACTTCCTTCTTGGCTTTCAGATTGCTTCATTTCAAAAGCGCATGCTAGCTTTTTCCTCTAGTGAGAAAAGAACCAACTGCCTACTCTAGCTGACATTCTTCTCTATACTCTGTAAAACAACCACCCTTCTGCTCCTGTAGGTTCTCTGCTTTCACGATAAAGAAGGAAAAAAAGAGAACACTTAAACAGCATTTAGCTGCAGGCCTTTGGGAAACACCACGATTTTCTTCAATCCTAAACAGAAAGATATAGCTTTCTATTTTCTTCAGGTGAATAACTTGCTCATAGCTCCACTCCACCCCTTTCCAATCTGCCTGGCATCTCAGATCATCCGTGAAGGGGGCCCTGTAGACCTAAACTAGCCCTGGTGGCCATGGAGGTATCAGCAGGGGGGACAGCTGTCAAAATAGCGTCAGAGGGAAGACACTTCAGAGACATACTTTTTTATTCCTCTTCCTAGATGGAGGATTCCAACACAGAGTCCCTCAGTGATGACCTTCCATATTCTATAGTGACCAGGTAAAACATACTAGGGATGAGCATTCAGGTAGCCTGAGGACCATCAAGATACTCAATCCAGGCCAGGCGCGGTGGCTCACGCCTGTAATCCTAGCACTCTGGGAGGCCGAGGCGGGTGGATCGTTTGAGCTCAGGAGTTCGAGACCAGCCTGAGCAAGAGCGAGACCCCCGTCTCTACTAAAAAAATAGAAAGAAATTATCTGGACAACTAAAAATATATAGAAAAAATTAGCCAGGCATGGTGGCGCATGCCTGTAGTCCCAGCTACTCAGGAGGCTGAGGCAGTAGGATCGCTTGAGCCCAGGAGTCTGAGGTTGCTGTGAGCTAGGCTAACGCCACGGCATTCACTCTAGCCAGGGCAACAGAGTGAGACTCTGTCTCAAAAAAAAAAAAAGATACTCAATCCAGGCCAGGTGCGGTGGCTCATGCCTGTAATTCCAACACTTTGGGAGGCTGAGGCAGGAGGATCACTTGAGCCTAGGAGTTCAAGGTTGCAGTGAGCTATGATCACACCACTGCCCTCATGCCCAGGCAACAAAGCGAGACATTGTCTCCAAAAAAAAAAAGATACTCAATCCAGTTGAGCATGGTGGCAAGTCCTTATACTCCCAGCAACTCAGGAGGCTGAGGCTGGAGGATCCCTCCAGCTCAAAGATCCAATCCAGCCTGGGCAACACAGCAAAACCCCATTTCTAAATAAATAAATAAATAAATACAGATACTCAATCCAGTTCTGCCTCCCCTTCTTGGTATGAGAAGCTGAAAGAGCAGAGGGGCCCAGCCCTGGCCTCTGCTGTCAGATGGGAGGGCCACAGCCTCCCTGTCTCACTCCCTTTACAACTTCTATTCTGTGGGGTATAGAGGAAGGATGTGGGACCTTGAGAGTGTAGGGGTGAGGGAACAGTGAGGGCCTCATTGTTATGTTTGCCCAGGTCTTACTTACCAAGCCTCCAGCAGGCATGGAAACTAAAGCCAACAACCCCCAGTTCCAGCAGCTGCCATCAGCAGCCACTGGTGCTAGCCAGAGGCAGTTGGGGAGGCTTGGGGACCTGGCAGAGACCTAAGGACAAATCAGTCAGTAACACCACTAGGCCAGGAGGTGGGGGTGTCACATAAGGAGTGAAAAGAGGCTGTACTCCACCTCCACACTCACCAGGGGTCAGCCCCAGTGGGCTTGAATTCCTATGCAGCCCTGGTCTGTGCTCTGTAGGGAAAGGAAAGACAAACACAGGCATACCCTGATTTAGACCAATTCAGTGCACAAGAAGTCATATTTGGAATTACACAGTGTTAGAACTAGAAGAGCCCTTACCAATCACTTGTCCATGGGGTTTTTAATAAAGCTGTGCAATGGATCCCTGTTTTCAATGAAATCTTACACAGAACCCAGGCCATGAAAAGATGAAAGAGGAGCTGCTCTGGATTGGAGAACCTGGGACTCCCTTCCCTGAACTGCCTTCCCCATCCTCACCATCACCTCTCCTAGACTCTATGGAAGGCATTTTTCAACCCACTCTTCTAGCTGGGCTATCTAGACTTCAGTTTACAGATGGGGAAACTAAGAACTTGAGAGGGGAGGGGATCTACCCAAGTTCACGCAACTAGTGACAGCAGAGATAGGCCAGGACTTCTCACCACAACACACTGTCTTTTCAACTTGGTCCAGAGATTTAGTTTTTCTAGAGTTCTGACCACTGAGTTCCCTGAGTCTACTGAGAATCTATCTCTATCTAAAAAATTACATTCTCACACAAATTTGTATGGACAGGTATGCCTGCCATCAGTGAGATGGGGACAAAGTGACATGGGTGAGGAAGGCGCAGGGTATGGGTGAAAATGAACAATTAGAAAGTCGCATTTTCGCAAGAGGTAATGAACACGGAGAACTACAGTTCAAGGTCCATAATTAATAATTTTAAATTGTTTAAGCTAATTTTTTACATTATAAAAATAACACAGGTCCATAGTTTTAAACTTTTCAAATAGAAGGAAAAATATGAAAAGTCTTCATCCCCCTCCACCTATTTACAATTCCTTCCAGATAGTTTCACTATATATATAAACACATATATAATTTTGTTTACCCAAATGAAATATGCTTTACACAGTACTCTTCATCTCACTTTTTTTAAACTTAATATATCTTAGTGATATTTCCGTATCAGTACACCTAGACCGACTTCATTCCCCCAATAGCTGTATATCATTCCATTCCATTAGATTGCTGCCAGTTTTTTCCTATTAAAAACAATATTATACAATATTACAAGAAATAACGCTGTACATATATCTTTGCACAATTGTGGAACTGAATTCAGTATTCCTAGAAGTTAAATTGCTGAGTTAAAATGTATGTACATTTTTAAATTTTTGATGGCTGCAGAACTGCCAGATTGCTGTGGGAAATTTCTGAGTAGATTTAGGCATTAATCTCTGGTCCTGAGCTGCTCCCCTCTGGAACCTCCCTTGCTCTCCTCCCAGCCTGCCAGGTGACCCTCCACCTTTGTCAAGGGCCACCTAGAGGCTCAGCTGTATGGTACATTTTGCGTTTTCCTGGCCTCCTCCAACCCAAGGCTGGTATCCCTGGTAAAAAGGACTGGCCAGACCATGCCAGTGGTAAACCTCAAGGTAAACAGAGCCTCTTGGCCCAGGCCTAACCACCTAAGTAGCCTGGCACTGACCCAGCCTCATCCAGGAATCCCAGCGGGCTCCAACCTAGCCAGCTCCAAACCCCAAATCCAGAGCCACACTTTCAGTCCAGCCCCCTTCCGCTCAGTCAGCCCTGGAGAGAAAGGAGACACTGTCCTTTCTCCACAGCTCCCAGATTGATGATGGAGACACAGAGACTTCAAGATCTCCCCTCCCCCTGCCACTCAGCAGGAAGAACGGAAATACTCACCACCCAGGAGAAAACTACCAAAGAATACTTACAAAAGGAACTCATCCGCATATGCAAATATACTTCTATAGACTTGAGGGAAGTTCAGTGAAAAAAAACTGTCAGAGAAGACTCCTTGGAGAGGGGAATTTTGAACCGGTTTTGGAGGAAGAGATTTAGGAGACTGACAGGGAAGGAATGTCCTAGAAAGGGGCAGAGGTAATAATTGCTAACATGTTTTGAACACTTGTTATTTGCCAGGCAGTACGTGTACTAAGCACTTTATCTGTGTTATATCATCCTGTGAGGAGGAAGAGGTACTCTCATTATCCCCATTTTAGATAGTTAAACAGAAATTCTGAGAGGCCACTGTTTGGGCCTGAGTGCCTGCACTGGGCCCCAACAGACCAGACCAAACCAAAATGGAGTCATTCTTGCTAAGTGCCACATAATCAAACTGAAACTTTAAGGAAGCAGATATTAAATAGATCCTGAAATAGACCACTTTTTCCTGAAAAATTTTCCAGTCTACTGGAGTCAGTGTTAAGAAGGAAGTCCCCACTGCTTTAACTCTTATAAAAAAGTCACCTAAAGTAACCTGATGTTAATCGGTTTTTTTCTATTGTTCTGTTTTCTTGTTCCCACCTTACAAAATCCACTGTTCTGCTATTGCCCAGTGGGAGCTCTCATTCTACGTTGCAGAATGGAGGCTGCTTGTAATTTTATCTTTTGACAAGAAAAAATGAGACACAGTGATACAAGTGACTTGCCCGAGGTCATATGCCCAGCAGGTACCCTAGTCAGGGGTCTGATGCAAGTACTCAAGTACAGGTGGAGGTAGGGATGGGGGTAAAGTCCGGATTGCTAGTTTGGGCCTCAGCAGAGTGGGGGCAGGGGGATAATGAAGATAACTTCTTCCCCTCCCCCCACCACAGCCTCCTGGAACTGACTCCCAACCCCGTCTTGCCTCCCAAGACTAGCATCTGGCAGACATCTGGAATTCCTTCTTTGTGTGCAGTGCGTCCCAGGCCCACGCATCCCAGACCCCCACCTATTTCTCCTTCAGTGGTCCCACAAGTCCTGCAGGACCCCCTGTGATAGACTCTGGGAACAGGGAGGGGCTGGTAGAGAAACAGCTTAGCTCGTGCCCAGAAAAGAAGGGGGGTGGGCCAGAGCAAGACCATCCTGTGCTAGAGGGCTGGAGGATTATCCCAGAGGCTTCCATAGATCTCTCATTTAGCCCTCTGTACCTTTGATAAAGGATAACGACATAGGGCAACAAACTGAGGCTCAGGGAGAATTCTAACTCAGGTATGTGTAACCCTAAAGTTCTTTTGACTCCTTAGTTCTGTTTCTGGGTTTTTGGAACAAAGACTCCTATAGTCAGGATCAGATTGAACTGCAGGGGAGATTTAAAGCTGGATCCCGGAAAATAGGGCTAGAGCTGCTTATTTAAATTCCTGTTCCCTCGTCTCCAGATGGGTCTGGCAGGGTACTGCAGGCTGGGATGAGCTACAGGGTGGAGGCTGGGAGCTGCCGAGGCCGGACTGCCAACCTTGGGGGAAGCCTGGCCACCACCCCTACTTGGGGTCTCTGTGTTCCAGGAGGTAGAAGGTGGCATGGCTGGTTTCTGTCAGGGCCAGCTTGTGTCCTGGGGAAACTGCGGAGAGTGACAGGCTGGCCCTGGAGCCCAGGGCCTGGTCAGCCTTCTGGCTGGGCAGAAATTACTGGACAGGCTCCCCTACAACTGCTCTGAGATCCTGGTGGTCCTGTGCTTTGAGGTCGCCTTCCTTTATCAACACATGCGGTGAGCAGAGTGGAGCTGAGAACACTCAGGGATTGCTGGAGGCCAGGGACCAGAGGTCAGGGACCAGAACATGCCAAAGTTCCACTGTAACCCCTGGGCTACTTCTATCCTTGGCTTCCTACCACATCACACCCCTCCTCGCTGGCCCTCCCTTGGACATGCTAGGGTTATGTAACGATAGTTGCCCTCTGGCTTCTTTTAGAAGAAAAAAGAATTAAATCCGCAAATTGTCATACCAGCCTAAGGAAAATTCCTGCTATCCAATTCTGATTATCCGTAGCCTACTAAACACCTTACACTTATTTCATGTAATCCACACACAACTCTGATATAATATCATTATTATTCCCCCTTTTTAGCAGAGGAAACAGAAGCACCGAGAAGCTTCAACAGGGAGCAATGAATGGAAGGAGGCGGTTCAGATGGAATCAGCATTCAAATTGTACGGCTACTTTTTTCTAGCATCTTGTACGGTCGATAACTTTGTTTAACCCACTCAAACATTTCCACGTCAGAGTGATAACAAAAAACTCTTCTTTGGCATTTCCTTGCCAAACGTGAACAGCTGCTCTGAACTGCAGAGCTCACAAAGGCAGGAGAGCAAACCCAACAAGGCAGCTCACGGCTGTCTGAGGAAAAAGTTTCAGTGCGGGGACGGCTCTAACCCCCAGCCTCGCCTCAGGAGGCTGTACCCACAAATTATTCCTTTTTTGATTTACTAGTTGCAGTCCAGCGCTGCTCTACCGGGGACTTGAATGCTGCCCTCTATTTTGCAAGACCTTGCTATACCTTTCCATTGTGTGGAAACCGAACACCACAACTGTAGCCCTTTCTCTGAAAAATAGATTCTTGCGGTGGGGGAGGGGGGCTGAGGCAGACGCCAGAACCTATTCGCTTAGCCCAACGGCCAGGCTGCCTGTCCAGAAAGCCCGCGCTCGGTTTCCTCAGGAAAACAGAGCTAAGCCTCCCATTCGTCTCGCTAACAACCTCAGAACGGGAGGAAGGTTTTTAGATTTCAGGGATAAATAGGTTAGCAATTCCTAGGGAATAAATAGCCTTTTTTTTTTTCACTCGGGACAGCACCTCAGGCAACCCCTTTGCGCTCCCACCGCTCGTCTCTTCAGTTTCCCCTTCCCCGCACTGAGAGAATAAACCCTCTTCATTGGTCAGGTGCCTCGTCACTCTCTCCGCTTCGTCCCCGAGTGGGGCCTTTTGAAATCCCTCTAGTCCCGCCTCCCCTACCTAATTGGTTCATTCGAACATGCCAACTCGGCTGTTCATAGGTGGATATAAAAAGATCAGATACGACTCGTTCTTCTGATTGGAGCCGGTGAGAGCAAGCCAGGATTGGCTTGTTTGGTTTGGGCGGGCTAGACGAAGGTTCAAGCGGTACTGAAGGCGCTTTCCTAACTGACGCTTGTCCGTGGAGAAGCGGCTTGGTCCCGGCTTGTCTCGTGGGTCCCGCCGGTTTAGTCGCTTTCAGGGTTCTCGAGCCCCTTCATGTCTTTCACCATGGAGGTGTCACCACTGCAGGTACAGCTCGAGGAAGGGGCCGGGTGGTGGAGCCTCGGCGAAGCCCGGCATCTCTCTGGCCGCCGGTGAGGGGTGAATCTCCTGGGCCGTGGTCCGGCCCGCGACGGGTCGGGAGCCCATATTCCCTATCGACCCCCATCTCCTGGGTCCCGGGTGATTGTGAAGAGCGTGAAGCCCTTTATGGTACTAGTAGTGAAGTATTATCAGCTAAACTGGCTTCTAGGGTGTTGTGTGTTGTTTTACGGTTTCTAGGGGCAGGATTCAGTTCGTCTCAGGGTCCATCTGTATTACAATGGGACGTGCGCGACTTTAAGTAGCACTTACAGAATGCTTTCCTCTCCTGCCCTCTGGTCGAAAATGGGATTGAATGTCGCCGATCTTGGAAGGTGCCGAGCATGGCACAGTGTTCCCATTGAGGTGCTGGCCGGCTCCAAAAAATGCCCTTCCTGTGTTCAAAACTTTAAAGTGGCCAAAGGATGGAATTGATAGCTTCCCCAACTGCTGCTGATGTACTAGAATCTGTATGTGTTTGGGACATCGTAGGCACAAATATCTGTGCAGCAGATGAAAGAAGTGGGTGTGTTTTACCCATGACATCTAAAACATTGTTCAAGGAAAAAGTTTCCACGACAGATACACTTGGTGAGATAACATGTCTGTTTAAACGGACACGTGCGAACCTGTCTGCAGTGAATCGAAATTGTGGTGTTTGTACAAAACTATGTAAATTCCACCACTGCCAATAACAGATTGCAATTTCTGATAGACTGCGTTGTGTCTCATGGTAGACATTTTGCTCATTGTTTCTGATAAACCTATGATTAAAAATCTCTTTTCTTCTATTTTCAAAAAAATTGCTAGCCTGTAAATGAAAATATGAAAATCGACAAAATAAAGAAAAATGAAGATGCTAAGAAAAGACTGTCTATTGAAAGGATCTATCAAAAGAAAACGCAATTGGAACATATTTTGCTCCGCCCAGACACCTACATTGGCTCTGTGGAATTAGTGACCCAGGTAAAACCGAGCTAATTAGATGCAGTTACTTAGTAGTTGAAATGTAAACTTTTCCAGGTTAATTTTCTGTACCTCATGTACTGAGTGTCACTAGAACTGCCCTAAACTATCATATATATATATACCGTATATATTGTAGCATTTAATCTAGAAGACTTAACAGTAATCGTGACGACAAAACAGAATAAACATAGAGTAAAAATAACTGAATTTCTTTGCCTTTTTTCTAGCAAATGTGGGTTTATGATGAAGATGTTGGCATTAACTATAGGGAAGTCACTTTTGTTCCTGGTTTGTACAAAATCTTTGATGAGATTCTAGGTGAGTAAATTCTTTCATGTAACAATCTACTAGTCAAATCCTTCAAAAGAAGTATCATTCCTACCAAACCCTCTGTAGCCAGGGCTCCTGTTATTTCATACAGTTAGTTGACAAAGGTGAGACAGTCTACTAGCACAGCAAGTTGAGTTTTTTCCTAGGAAACAGTCATATGAACAAAAATTGTTAAATTAACACCTTGTTAATGCTACTCCTGTGCTGTTTGGGATTTTTTTTTCTTAGAGTTAAAGAATGGTTTTTTTAAAACACTTTAATTTCTTACAAATGTGTGTTTTGTTTTATTTCAGTTAATGCTGCAGACAACAAACAAAGGGACCCCAAAATGTCTTGTATTAGAGTCACAATTGACCCGTACGTATTCTGCTTAATTTTTTGTTTGTTATAGCTCATTGTTATTAGTTGCATTTACTTTGATTAACTGGTGTAGTTGGCTTTTTTTAAAAATGAAATTTTGCAAAAGTACAGAAAGGCAGAATGCTAAAATGAACAACCCACCATACCCACCACCTAGATCCAACAGTTAATCAACAATCTCCATATTTTCTCCATCTATATTTTTTTCTGAATCATTTCAAAATAAATTACAGACATTATGACACTTAATCTATAAATACTTTGGCAAGCATCTCCAATAATTGCTTTAAGTATTCTGGTTGTCTTTTTTTTTTTTTTAACTTTTTCTCATGATGTTATTCTCTACCACCAGTAGGTGGTGGTAGAGAATAATTTGATCAAACATTTCTGGTTCTAAATACTGGGTATCCCTTTGTGGGTAGTCAGGGTGCTTGTTTCACCTTTTTATTAGCCTGGTCAGTTATGACATAAACTATACTCCAATGCTTCTAAGGACTCAATAATCATAGTCTTTCCAAAACTGTTGCTAGTTTTAATTAGTCTTTTTTATGGATAATTGTAAGTACTATTTAGAAAGAGAACCACAGTATATGTCCAGTTACAACTAAAATACATTATCTTCTGAAAATTAACCTACAATAATTAAGAAACAAATCCAAACAAGTTTTTGACATTTTATTGATGAGCAGGGCAGTTTATGATTGATAATGTTTTTCCCTTTTCCCCTATCAATTTCCCATTGATAATGTTTTGCAATGTGCTTTGCCGGGTAGGAAAACTAAGGGAACTAGAGATGTCCAAATGATCCTCTTAAAAGTGGTATAATAATGTCTCCAAATTTTGTCCTTTCCATTGGGCATAAATCATTTCCCTTTGTTTATCCTAACATTTTTATTTTTAAATTTCATATTTTTTCAACATTATCAGTGTCTACTCAGTCGTTGGAAAAGGTTTACTTATTTTTTTCCTCTTGGTTCTGATTTCAAGAGTGTCAGGAACTAAGCATGGTAGGAAAGGTTGTTCATGCTGACTTTTTATAGGGTATATATGAAAAGAGTCATAAAGAAATTGAGGCTTGTGAATTTACATATTTTAGAAATAATAGTATTTAAATATTTTTTAAGTGTTAAGTATTAGTTTCACATTTGTTATACAATAAAATATTCAATCTTTTCTTAGGGAAAACAATTTAATTAGTATATGGAATAATGGAAAAGGTATTCCTGTTGTTGAACACAAAGTTGAGAAGATGTATGTCCCAGCTCTCATATTTGGACAGCTCCTAACTTCTAGTAACTATGATGATGATGAAAAGAAAGTAACAGGTACAGTCTTGAAGGAAACTAAAGAACATATTTGTTGCTGAAAAAATACATCTTTTAAATGGCTGTGGCATGAGGGTTAAAAATATGGAAATAAATCTCTATAATTGAATAGCTTTGCCAGTGATTAAGAAATAAAGCTGTCAATGAGATAGTAACAATAAAATAATGTTTCATATTTATTCACCCAGGTGGTCGAAATGGCTATGGAGCCAAATTGTGTAACATATTCAGTACCAAATTTACTGTGGAAACAGCCAGTAGAGAATACAAGAAAATGTTCAAACAGGCAAGTAAATAGGTATCTTGTGCCTTGATGATAAATTGTAGTATAGCCATTTATAATGGCATTAATGGTTGGTTTAATTTAACATAATTGATGAGCTATTGAATCATGGAAAATTATTTGTGAGCATATATTAGGTTATTAGGACTCATAAATTTGTGGTATTCTGTTCTAGTTTGTTTGTGAGATGACTTGAGTTTTTCATCCTTCCTATTCTTTACTTCCACAGACATGGAGGGATAACATGGGGAGAGCTGGTGAGATGGAACTCAAGCCCTTTAATGGAGAAGATTATACATGTATCACCTTCCAGCCTGATTTGTCTAAGTTTAAAATGCAAAGCCTGGACAAAGATATTGTTGCACTGATGGTTAGACGAGCATATGATATTGCTGGATCTACCAAAGATGTCAAAGTCTTTCTTAATGGAAATAAGCTGCCAGTGAGTATTTTCTTGTATGTTAAGGATAATAGGGGACCTTATGATCTCTGTCAAGTGCAAAATTGATTTTTTTTTTCCCTCCCATGTGTGTTTCTTATCATTTCTCAGATACGTTCCTGAAAAGAGAATGGTATACCATGTTTTTTTAATCAGTTCATTTTAAACTTACTGAAAGAATTTCTTTTTTTTTTTTTTTTTTTTCAGACAGAGTCTCACTCTGTTGCCCAGGCTAGAGTGCTGTGGCATCAGCCTAGCTCACAGCAACCTCAAACTCTTGGGCTCAAGCGATCCTTCTGCCTCAGCCTCCTGATTAGCTGGGATTACAGGCGTGAACCGCCTCACAGGGCCAAGAATTTCTTCCTAGAATCACTTAAGTCCAGGCACTGTAGCTCACACCTGTAATCCTAGCACTCTGGGAGGCCAAGATGGGAGGATTGCCTGAGCTCAGGAGTTCGAGACCAGCCTGAGCAAGAGCAAGACCCCGTCTCTACCATAAATAGAAAGAAATTAGCCAAACAACTAAAAATAGAAAAAATTAGCCGGGAACAGTGGCGCATGCCTGTAGTCCCAGCTACCCGGGAGGCTGAGGCAGGAGGATCACTTGAGCCCAGGAGTTTGAGGTTGCTGTGAGCTAGGATGACGCCACGGCACTCTACCCCAGGCAACACAGTGAGACTCTGTCTCAAAAAAAAAAAAAAAAAAAGAATCATTTAAATACTTTGTGTCCTTCTTTGATTACTATTTCTTATATGCCCATTAGTGAACATCATTGCATTTATTTTGAAAAGTACTCATAGTCTAATATTAAGTCTACTTTTTATAACTTTTTTTAATACCATTACCTTTAATTCCTGTACAGGTAAAAGGATTTCGTAGTTATGTGGATATGTATTTGAAAGATAAGGTAGATGAAACTGGCAACCCATTGAAAGTAATACATGAACAAGTAAACCACAGGTGGGAAGTGTGTTTAACAATGAGCGAAAAAGGCTTTCAGCAAATTAGCTTTGTCAACAGCATTGCTACTTCCAAGGTAATTTTATTCTTGAATTATTAATCATGATTTATATTTACATATACTTGTTCTTAGTGTTTTTTAATATATAAAATGGACTTGAATAGTGGGCTACCTTGGTATAAAGGAAGATAAATTAGATATTTTTAATGTTTGATTATTATTATAATTTGAAGATACTAAGTTTTATAGTTTGGTATTTTTCCTCATTAGGGTGGCAGACATGTTGATTATGTAGCTGATCAAATTGTGGCTAAACTTGTTGATGTTGTGAAGAAGAAGAACAAGGGTGGTGTTGCAGTAAAAGCACATCAGGTATGGTATTTTAGCACAGTTTTCTTTTTCTAAAGTCAAGGAAGAAGAGAAATATAAATAAAGCATTGAGTACATTTTTAGTGACTTAATACCAACTCTTACTGCAGGTGAAAAATCACATGTGGATTTTTGTGAATGCTTTAATTGAAAACCCAACCTTTGACTCTCAGACAAAAGAAAACATGACTTTACAAGCCAAGAGCTTTGGATCAACGTGCCAATTAAGTGAAAAATTTATCAAAGCTGTGAGTACTTAGACAGAAATAAAAATAGAAGCACCTAACTTTATTTTCCATTGCTCTTCCTGCTCTGCAGAAACAAAGATTCCTCCCACAGTACATTTATCCAAGTCTTCCTAATCTGAAAAGGAAGTAAAAAATAGCTTTTTCCTTCATTGGTTTTACCAAGGGCTTAATTACCATCTATATGCCAATATTTTCCAATTACATATTATTATTCAGCTTAGCTCACTTTTGGATTCATCTAACTGCTTAACAAATACCGTCACTTAAATACCTAAGATCGTTCTTAATCAACATATCCAAAACAATTAGTTATCTCCATACTCACTGACCCCCATGCAAGGAACTCCCTACCCCTCAACAGTTACCTGTCCTAGTAAAAAGCCCCAACCAGCCACTAGTTTCCATAAACAAGAAAGCTGGGAACCTTCTCTTTATTTCCGCTCCTCTCTAGTCCAGTTAATAAGAATCATCTCTTGGATAACTCCATAGCCTCCTATCATTATCTCTTTTTCAGATTAATTACTATGATAGGTTCTTAACTTTCATGCTGGTTCAGTCCTTTCTTTGCAATGTTCTTGAGTGACCTTTTTGTATTAAAGCATATATTTTTATCTTCACTCTTTTTTGAAATCTTTCAATGACTTCCACTCAGGAAAGTCCAAATTCCTTAATTTGGCTAATAAGAAAGATCTGCCATAATCTAATCCCACCTACTTCTCCAACCTCATCTCAATGCCACTTTTTCCTATGTTGTCTAAGCTTCATTCCTATTGGTTTTAAATTACTCAAAAGCACAGTACTCTTTCCCCTCCATAGAGCTTGTTCACATGCTAATCCCTCTGCCTGAAATATACACAGCAAACTTTTCACTTATACATAATTTGTTTTCTATCTTCTCTGTTGGCCTCTCTGAGGACAAGGATCATGTCTAATTTAACCTCTGTATCTCCAACAGGTAGCTCAGTGCCTAACACAGTATAAGTACATAGTAAATTTTTTTTTTTTTTTTTTTTGAGACAGAGTCTTGCTCTGTTGCCGGGGCAAGAGTACAGTGGTGTCATCATAGCTCACTGTAACCTCAAACTCCTGGGCTCAAGTGATCCTCCTGCCTTAGCCTCCTGAGTAGCTGGGACTACAGGCATGTGCCACCACACCCGACTAATTTTCCTTTTTTTTTTTCTTTTTTTGAGACAGTGTCACTCTGTTTCCTGGGCTAGAGTGCCATGGCATCAGCCTCGCTCACAGCAACCTCAAACTCCTGGGCTCAAGCGATCCTACTGCCTCGGCCTCCCAAGTAGCTGGGACTACAGGCATGCACCACCATGCCTGGCTAATTTTTTCTATTTTTAGTTGTTTGGCTAATTTCTTTGTTTTTTGGTTTTTTTTGTTTTGTTTTGTTTTTGTTTTTGTTTTTAGTAGAGACAGGGTCTCGCTCTTGCTCAGGCTGGTCTCAAACTCCTGCACTCAAACCATCCACCCGCTTCGGCCTCCCAGGGTGCTAGGATTACAGGCGTGAGCTACCACGCCCAGGCCATAGTAGACATTTACTGAACAAATGAACCAAAAGGAACTAGCTCCCTCAGTGATGATAATCTGACACAAGAAGATGTGCCACCAGCTATCCAAAAATTCTTGTTCTACCTCTTTTTATATCTTTGAAATATTTTTATTGTTATGGAGGCTCATTTGTATTTTAGATTTCTGACAGAACCCTTCTTCCCTAATACGAATCTTCTCATTTTTAGGCAATTGGGTGTGGTATTGTAGAAAGCATACTAAACTGGGTGAAGTTTAAGGCCCAAGTCCAGTTAAACAAGAAGTGTTCAGCTGTGAAACATAACAGAATCAAGGGAATTCCCAAACTTGATGATGCCAATGATGCAGGTACACATTTAATAATGTTCCCAGACTTTAAGCTGTAGTTCAGTTACTTGTTTTATCCATTAACAGCATATCATAGAGATTTTTCCTTTGACATTTCATATTTAACGGGACTAATTTTGTTAAAAATCAACCAATCCCTCATTAATGAACATTCCAAATTTAGGTTGTTATAAATAATGTTGAGATGATTGTTTTGGAGTATAAAGCAAGAATGTTTCTTTAGTGATCTATTCCCTAAAAATAATTTTAAAATAATATAATCAAGTGAATGTTTAGCAGCAGTATAAGTATCACGATGACAAATTAAGGAACTAAGTTATTTTTTATTTACTGTGAACTTTAGCTAAAATATATATCAAATTGTTGGCTCCATTTTACTCTTATTAAGCCAATTTGTTATGTATTGTAAATTATTTGTGTTTTATCACAAGGCTATTAACAGCATGTCCAAGTTAGTATATTTGAGGTTGAACTAAATATGCTAATATTAATTTGTATATTTTTATTTTAGGAGGCCGAAACTCCACTGAGTGTACACTTATCCTGACTGAAGGAGACTCAGCCAAAACTTTGGCTGTTTCAGGCCTTGGTGTGGTTGGGAGAGACAAATATGGGGTTTTCCCTCTTAGAGGAAAAATACTCAACGTTCGAGAAGCTTCTCATAAACAGGTAGATATAAACTATCTCTAGAATCTAAATCTAGTTTATAATATAGGACTTCATGCTTATATTTCATTCCCTCATTGGGCATTTTGAAATTTTAGACAGTTTGTGATTATTTTAAGAAATTGTAGCATATCTTAACAAACCTTTCTGACTTACTAAAGTATAGGCTAATTAATAACTCAAAATACTGGAGCTCAAGAAAGCCCAAGCAACATATACTGTCATACTTCTTTGTTCCTTTCAAGTTTAAAGTTTTAAAAACACTTTTTTTTTGGTATATGTCCATTTCAGATCATGGAAAATGCTGAAATAAACAATATCATCAAGATTGTGGGTCTTCAGTACAAGAAAAACTATGAAGATGAAGATTCATTGAAAACTCTTCGTTATGGAAAGATAATGATTATGACAGATCAGGTCAGATTTGTTATCAGACATTTTAGGTTGTTGAACTAAATTAAGTGTATCTTAATATTGCATTGCTTTCCTGCCATGTAAAGAAATTACTTAACTAGGAGCTTTATTTATTATCTCTAATGAACATCTAGTCAGATGTGCTTATATCATATGTATGTTACATATACAGGTTAAGTGAGTCTGGATTTGAACAGCCTTTTTAGTTTCCAAACAGTACTTTTGAGCTTTGGCTTTTCAAATATTTCTAGGACCAAGACGGTTCCCATATCAAAGGCTTGCTGATTAATTTTATCCATCACAACTGGCCCTCTCTTCTGAGACATCGTTTTCTGGAGGAATTTATCACTCCCATTGTAAAGGTATTTATTTTACCTTTATTTATAAGATAATCATAATGGATATTTTATGACCCTACTCTTCAAACCTGGATGACACATATAAACTCAGTGATGAGTGGTGGTATGCAGACGACCCCACAGTGTACAAAGCCACAACTATGTGTTCTTCTTTACCACAGGTGTCTAAAAACAAGCAAGAAATGGCATTCTATAGCCTTCCTGAATTTGAGGAATGGAAGAGTTCCACACCAAATCATAAAAAATGGAAAGTCAAGTATTACAAAGGTTTGTAATGAAACCCATATAGACCTTTTCATTTTATTATACACCCTTGTACGAGATTATGTGGGATAACTTGGTGTTCTTGATTTTGTAGGTTTGGGCACCAGCACATCAAAAGAAGCTAAAGAATACTTTGCAGATATGAAAAGACATCGTATCCAGTTCAAATATTCTGGTCCTGAAGATGATGCTGCAATCAGCCTGGTCAGTTTGAGTTGTATTTCATATATGTGTGTGTGTGTGTGTGTGTGTGTACACACACACACACACACACACACACACACACACACACACACAGAGTTTAATTTTAGAAATCACTACTTTAGCTGGTCAGTTGAAACATTTTAATTTTTAAATGAGTGTTTTATAGAATAGAATGTTTCCAGTAAGCATATCCCAGAGAAGAAATCAGATATTTTAGAAAACAGGGCTTTTGTTGTTTGCTTGTTTTTTTATAGAAGAGATATTGTACAACCTGTTAGTGCCAGTGACATCTTTTTTTATATTTTAATTTGTAGGCCTTTAGCAAAAAACAGATAGATGATCGAAAAGAATGGTTAACTCATTTCATGGAGGATAGAAGACAACGAAAGTTACTTGGTCTTCCTGAGGTAAAAAGTTTAAATATATCCCACAAATGTACTATTTGAGTGACCTTTTTGGACTGATATAGCAAATTAAACTTGCTTAATAGTTATTTCAGTAAAAAATTTACTATAGTAGATAACTACATAAATATTTGAACTACTGAATAAATATATTGAGTTTGAAAGAAATTACAAAGGGAATGTACTTTTTAAAGTTATACAGTGATTAAATTTGCTATGCCTTTTAAAACATATAAAGTACTTCTGTATAATTATATATTTCTGAAGGACTTAAGAATTTTCTTAGAAATGATAGTTCTGAGAGGTTTTTTTTGTTTCATTTTTGTGTTTAGCATTGTTAAAACAAGGGGTCTCATGTAATACTCTATTTGGTCCCTCAGGATTACTTGTATGGGCAAACTACCACATATCTGACATATAATGACTTCATAAACAAGGAACTTATCTTGTTCTCAAATTCCGATAATGAGAGATCTATCCCATCTATGGTGGATGGTGAGTTCCAATTTGTTAGTCTGTTTTTATTGTAAGATGGAAATCAATGCCCAGAAATGGTTAAATTGAAGATACTTACGTTTGCCCTTCTTTCATTTTAAAGGTTTGAAACCAGGTCAGAGAAAGGTTTTGTTTACTTGTTTCAAACGGAATGACAAGCGAGAGGTGAAGGTTGCCCAGTTAGCTGGGTCAGTGGCTGAAATGTCTTCTTATCATCATGGTGAGGTAAACACACAATCCGTAATGTTTCCAGAAAGCATTACATCAAAAATACCTGCAATGTTATTCTAAAAGCATGTTTGGGCCAGGCGTGGTGGCTCACGCCTGTAATCCTAGCACTATGGGAGGCCGAGTGGGGAGGATCACTCAAGGTCAGGAGTTTGAGACCAGCCTGAGCAAGAGCGAGACTCTGTCTCTACTAAAAATAGAAAGAAATTAGCTGGACACCTAAAAATATATAGAAAAAATTAGCCGGGCATGGCTGAGGCAGAAGGATTGCTTGAGCCCAGGAGTTTGAGGTTGCTGTGAGCTAGGCTGACCCCACAGCACTCTAGCCTGGGCAACAGAGTGAGACTCTGTCTCAAAAAAAAAAAAAAAAAAAAAAAAGCTAAAAGCATGTTTGGTGAAAGTAAAAGCTGGTATATTTGTAGTAGAGAACCATTTGGTAAAATCTATCAAAATATAAAGTGTGCTTGCCCTTTGATTTCTAGAAATAATATTCCTGTAAGGATATTCATAAGTCTGCAAAGATCTATGTTCAAAGATATTTGGTGATATTTATTATTAAAACTTTGTGATGTTAAAATTTAGACATCCAAAATGTCCACTGACTGGAAAACTGTTACAATAAATTATGACAGATGTATGCATAGGATCAGTGCTATAACTTAAATAAGACTGTGCACTAATACTGAAGAATGTCCATGGTCTATTGTCAGATGGGGAAAAGAAAAGGCAGAACAATACTTAAAACAAAATGTCTAGAAGATGCACTCCAAATTGTTAATGTTAGTTATTTCTGGGAACTGGAGAGGGCAACTTTCACTTTTTACATATTTCTGAATTATTTGACTTTATATCAACATGTATTCCTTTTTTATTTTGTGATTTAATTGCTTTTTTGCATTCATTATGTAAGACAATTTTTAAAGAACTAGATTGCCTGTAAGTTTCTAGAAATTTAAATATAAGGGTTGTCTTCCTTGTTGCTTTAAATCAAAATATAGTGTGGACTCAGTAAATGTTCACCCAACAAACATTTGTTGAGTGCCTACTATGTTACCTGGTATTACGAAGATAAACAAAAAATGTTCCCTACCCTCAGGGCATAATAACAATTTAGCCAGACGGTCAATACACACACAACTGTAGAATAAAATACTAGAATAGAAATGAATGAAGTATTGTAACACAAAGAAGGGAATATTTCATTTTGCTGAGGGTAAGGAAAGGAACTATGCCTTCAAAGTTGAGGAGGATTTAATTAGATACATATTGTTGGAAGGCAAGAGTCCTGAACTTGGAGCTAGAAGTCTTAGGTTTAGGTACTACTTCTGCCATCTATTTATCTAGGAAAAGTCTCCAAACAACTAAATCTGATAAGACCTTACAGGATTACAGTAAGGTTTAGTCATAATAATGCATATGTATTATTACACTACACAGATTAATGAATCTTTTTTTCCCCCAGATGTCACTGATGATGACCATTATCAATTTGGCTCAGAATTTTGTGGGTAGCAATAATCTAAACCTCTTGCAGCCTATTGGTCAGTTTGGTACCAGGCTACATGGTGGCAAGGATTCTGCTAGTCCTCGATACATCTTCACAATGCTTAGGTATGTATGCTTTCAATTTCCAGTGAATTACCATTTCCCCAAGTTTTGAAGCAATGTGAGATTTAGTTGACAAAATATACAAAAATTTAGTTAATCAGAAAATATTGGCATCTAGTGGGCAGAAACCAGGGGTACTACTATAAAAACCCTCTAATACACAGGACAGCCCCTTACAACAAAGAATTATCCAGGCCAAAATGTCAATAGTGCCAAGGTAGAGAAACGGTGATGTAGGGTTTGGGTTAGAGTAAGTAAGACTTTGATTCTTCCTAAGTATCACAATTGAAATCTTACTCCTTTACAAGTTTATGGAAAGTACATTATGAATGGTCAGTTTTCAGCTGTCATCTTATTCAACCTTTCAGTGGCATTCAACACAGTTATTGATTGCTCTGTCCTTGAAACTTTATTTAGCATCTATGACAATAGATTCTGTTGGTTCTCTTCTTATTACCCTTCTTTGCTGGGTTCTTCTCATCTTCCCAACCTAAATACTGGCCTACCCCAGGGGTCCTTCATTAGATCTCTTTCCGCTACCTACACTCACTTCCCAAATGATGTCCCATCCATCCAATTTTGTAGCTTTAAATCTCCGGTCCTGACCTTTCCCCTGAACTCTAAATTTTTATGTCTGACTGCCCATTCAACATTTCCCACTTGGATATCTAATAAGTATCTCAAACATAAGTCCAAAACCAAATCCTTAAGTTTTACTGTCTCAATAAATGGAATGCCATCCTTCTAATTGCTCAGGATTAAAAACTTGATGTCATCAAGGTTCCTTTTCTCAACACTTGCACACTTGTATCCAATCCATCAGCAAATCCTATGGGCTCTGCATTGAAAAACAACTAAGCTACTCCTGGTCATCTAATTTACCATCTTTTCTGGGGTTTTTTGTGTTTTTTGGTTTTTCTTTTCCAGTCTTACTCTTGCCCAGGCTAGAGTGCAGTGACATCATCACAGCTCACTGCAACCTTGAACTCCTGGGCTCAAGCAGTACTCCTGCCTCAGCTTCCTGAGTAGCTGGGACCACAGGTGCATGCCACTGTACCCAGCTAATTTTTTTTATTTTTTTGTAGAGATGGGGTCTTGCTCATGCTCAGGCTGGTCTCGAACTCCCGAGCTCAAGCAAGATCCTCCTGCCTCAGCCTCCCAAAGTGCTAGGATTATAGGTGTAAGCCACCACACCCAGCCTGTGATAGCCAATTTTTAAAAAAGTAAGTCATTCTGGTTTAGAGTCTTCCAACTGCTCATTCAGAGCAAAATCTAAAGACCTATTTTTAGCTACCCAGATCTTGTAAAATCTGTGTCCCCACTCCCCATAACTTTTGATTCCTTCTCATACCATCTCTACTCCAGCCACGCTGGCCTCTGCCTATACTCAAACATACCAAGCACATTCCCTCTTCAGGGCCTTTTAATTACTGGTCCCTCTGCCTGAAACACTCTTTCTCTACATATCCACATGGCTCATTCCCTCAGTTTCTTTTCTCTGCTCAAATGTTTTCCTATCAGAAAGGGCTTTTCTTTCCTTAGCACCCCTTCAGTTACTCTCCTTCTTTATTTTTCTTCTTAGCAGTTATTCCACCACCTGAGAAAATATGTTTCTTGTCAATCTCCCTATACTGGAATGTGAGTTCCTTGACGTCTGAGACTTTATATCCCTGTGCCTGACACATAGAAAGTGCTCAGTAAATACTGCTAAATGAATATTAGTCAGCAAGTAAAGCCAGGGTAACTTTCGTGTATAGACATGAGATAGCACATGTCCTTTCCATGAAAGTTAAACCGCAAAGTAAGTATTTCTGTAAAATAACATTCTTTGATTATTTATTTTAGCTCTTTGGCTCGGTTGTTATTTCCACCAAAAGATGATCACACATTAAAGTTCTTATATGATGACAACCAACGTGTTGAGCCTGAATGGTACATTCCTATTATACCCATGGTCCTGATAAATGGAGCCGAAGGAATAGGTACTGGGTGGTCCTGCAAAATCCCTAACTTTGATGTTCGTGAAGTTGTAAATAACATCAGGCGTTTGATGGATGGAGAAGAACCTCTGC
This sequence comes from Propithecus coquereli, assembly GCF_000956105.1. NCBI lineage: Eukaryota > Metazoa > Chordata > Mammalia > Primates > Indriidae > Propithecus > Propithecus coquereli. Next base: position 3,739,438 of record NW_012135969.1, read on the forward strand.
CAATGGTAAGTATTCTGTGTGTATTAGGAACTTTACTTCTCAAGTTTCAATGAGTAGTCTATATGATTAAAGAGGATTCAAATACAAAATTTATTTCATATTTCATAATTAGATTTATTGTTGAATGCCATTGTGATTTCTGTCTTTAGTATCACATTTAGAAAACATACTCTTTTTGAAAATGCCAATTTAGCTTCCAAGTTACAAGAACTTCAAGGGTACTATTGAAGAGCTGGCTCCAAATCAATATGTGATTAGTGGTGAAGTAGCTATTCTTGATTCCACAACCATTGAAATCTCAGAGCTTCCCATCAGAACATGGACCCAGGTAAGTAACTGTGGATTCCTTTTTTAGTTTTGTGATTGTACTGTTGCTGTTGACTATTCAGGAGCAGCCTGTGTTTTAGAAATTTACAAAAGGATTGTTTCTTTCTTTAGACATATAAGGAGCAGGTTCTAGAACCCATGTTGAATGGCACTGAGAAGACACCCCCTCTCATAACAGACTATAGGGAATACCATACAGACACCACTGTAAAATTTGTGGTGAAGATGACTGAAGAAAAACTGGCAGAGACAGAGAAAGCTGGACTACACAAAGTCTTCAGACTCCAAACCAGTCTCACATGCAACTCTATGGTATGTCTTGTTTTGTGAGAGATACCTATGTTTCAATTTATATTAAAGATAAATGTCAATTTAAAAAGAATATCTTAGGCTACCTTTAAGTTTAGCCAATTTATCTATTCTTGGCTCTAATTTTGTTTTCCTTTTCCAGGTACTTTTTGACCATGTGGGCTGTTTAAAGAAATATGACACAGTGTTGGATATTCTAAGAGACTTCTTTGAACTCAGGCTTAAATATTATGGATTAAGAAAAGAATGGCTCTTAGGAATGCTTGGTGCTGAATCTGCTAAACTGAACAATCAGGCTCGCTTTATCTTAGAGAAAATAGAGGGAAAAATAATCATTGGTATGTTTTTGGAGTAATAACTGCCTGTAGTTATGCCAAACTTTCTTTCTTTAAACATTTTTGGTGAGAGTAATGGTGGAGAGGGCGGGCAAAATCCATTTAGTTCATCTGGTTACTTATATAAGCATTTCTTTTTTTGTTTTTGTTTTTAGAGACAGGGTCTTGCCTTGCTATGTTGTCCAGGCTTGTCTTGAACTCCTGGCCTCAAGTGAATGTTCTACCTCAGCCTCCCAAAGTGCTGGGATTACAGGCATGAGCCACCACACCTGGCCAGTATTTGTTTTAAATATCTGATTAGGTATTATATTTTGAAAAAGATAGCGTTTCATAGAAAGAGATAGTGTTTCCTAGATGGAGCATTTGAGAGAAATCAAGACTGAGTTGACATTTAGACAGGAAGAGAATAGAGAACTTGAAGACCTTGTATAAACTGATCAAGAGAAGAGATAATGAGTCTGACAGAGGAAAAAAGCAGGAAGGAAGATTACAAATGGCTTATATATATTACAAGTAAATTGTGTATCTAAAACTGAATCGTGTTTTAGGGAATTTTTTCTTTTTTTCTTTCTTTTTTAATTCCGGAAGCAACCAAGTCAAGGTTTAAGTGACCAGGAAGAAAACAGTTTTGACTAATGCTAGGGTATAAAGAAGTTTAAAAGGAATAGCTCAACTCTGGCTAGGGCTAACAAGGAAAGCCAGGTAACTTTAAGAGTTATAGTAGCAAACATGAGTTACTGGTGATCACAGGATCATTTTCTGATAGTACACAAAAATATTTAATTTAATAGTTACATGTTCATTTTCATGTATATTTAGAGAAATAGCACTAGCATATCAGCCCCCTTAGTTCATAAATACCATTGCTTAAGGCAAGGCTAAACTGAGTAATACTGGACATGATTTGAAGAAAAATAAAAAGTAAAGTTGACTGGAATTCAGGAAATAGTAGAGACTATCCAATCTCCTTGAGGAATAAATATAGAGGGCCTAACCTGTAATCTATGTCAAGTTAATTAATGAAAGGTGGTACTTGGAAGGTTATTTTCTATATAGCTAGTGACTATATCCCTCAAAGTGTAATAAATTGACTGCCATAGACATTGAAAGAGACATACTACAGCAAAAGGGAATGAATGCATCGTGGAGGACCATGGTTAGGAGAAATCAGTCTTTGAATAGGTGGCACTAAAAATTTGCCCAAGACAATGGCTCACGCCTGTAGTCCCAGCACTTAGGGAGGCCAAGGAGGGAGAATTGCTTGAGGCCAGCATGAGCAACATAGCAAGACCCAGTCTCTACAAAAAATTTTAAAAATTAGCTGGGTGTGGTGGCACACACCTGTAACCCTAGCTACTCAAGTGATTGAGGCAAGAGGATCACTTAAGCCTAACAGTTCTAGCCTGCAGTGAGCTATGATCATACCATCCACACTCCAGCCTGGGTGACAGAGACCCTGTCTCTAAAAAAAATAAAATAAAAATTTGCTGAAACAAGTGTTGAAATAAAAAAAAAAAAGAGGGAGTATATAATTGAGACAGACAGAGGCTTATCAGAAATAAAGGTTTTTTGGTTTTTTGGGGTTTGAGACAGAGTCTCACTCTGTTGCCCGGGCTAGAGTGCCATATGTCAGCCTAGCTCACAGGAACCTCAAACTCCTGGGCTAAAGCGATCCTCCTGCCTCAGCCTCCTAAGGAGCTGCGACTATAGGTACACACCACCACACCTGGCTAATTTTTTCTCTTTTTAGTAGAAATGAAGTCTCACTCCGGCTCAGGCTGATCTCGAACAACTGACCTCAAGTGACAGCTGACCTCAAGTGATCCTCCCGCCTTGGCCTCCCAGAATACTGGGATTACAGGCGTGAGCCATCGTGCCCAGCCAGAAATAAAGTTTTTGATTGGCTTGTTCTTTTTTTTTTTTTTTTTT
>NW_012135969.1:3742953-3751818 GCF_000956105.1 Propithecus coquereli
AAAAAAAAAAAAAAAAAAAACCTCATGTGTGATTTGACTGCCCGCTTGTGGTAATTTATATTTGTCAATGGTTTAAGGAGATTTGTCTCTGTAGCAGGATGTACAGATTTGTGCAAGACAAAGGCAGTTTAATTTCCAGTTTTAATCTTTTGACTTAATATGGTAAAATCTTCTCCCTTTTCTAAAATATTGCTCAAAACTGGCTGGGCACAGTGGCTCAAGCCTGTAATCTCAGCAGTTTGGGAGGCCAAAGCAGGAGGATCACTTGAGGCCAGGAGTCTGAGACCAGCCTGGGCAACATAGTGAGACCCCCATCTCTACAAAAAACGAAACAATTAACCGGACATGGTGGCATGGGCCTATAGTCCCAGCTGCTCAGGACAGTGAAACAGGAGGCTCACTTGAGCCCAAGTGTTTAAGGTTACAAGTGAGCTATCATTGCACCCCTGCACTCCAATCTGGCAACACAGTGTGACCCTGTCTCAAAATGTACATTAATATATATATAGTTCAAAACCATTATCTCTGTTTACATTTTTTTTAAATAGAAAATAAGCCGAAGAAAGAAATAATTAAAGTTCTGGTTCAGAGGGGATATGATTCAGATCCTGTGAAGGCCTGGAAAGAAGCCCAACAAAAGGTAATTTCTCAGTTAGCACTTTTCTATATTGCTAAAGACTATGTTCTGTATAATATTTATGTTTCACACATCCTATTAAAAGCTACATTTTAATTTGTCCTTTAGGTTCCAGATGAAGAAGAAAATGAAGAGAGTGACAATGAAAAGGAAACTGAAAAGAGTGACTCTGTAACAGATTCTGGACCAACCTTCAACTACCTGCTTGATATGCCCCTTTGGTATCTAACCAAGGAAAAGAAAGATGAACTGTGCAAACTAAGAAATGAAAAAGTGAGTTGATAATAGGACAGTGCCTATTACTTAGCTTTGTTCTAATGGTAAAAGTAAATATTTAATTGTGTGTTGCATGAAAATGCTGTTTGTGTACATATATTAGCTCAACTTTCTGATTATTTAATAAAGGAGCAAGAGCTGGACACATTAAGGAAAAAGACTCCATCAGATTTGTGGAAAGAAGACTTGGCTGCTTTTATTGAAGAACTGGAGGTGTGTAGTTTATAACGCCCATGTTAGAATTTTTATTAATTAAATAGTATATTCCAGCAATATACCTCTTTGTAAAGAAATTTCACAGTTATCAATAGAAATAGAGAGAATATAGGAGGCATAAGGATACCTTCCAAAATAACATATAAAGAAACAGATTATTAAGTACTAGTTGTAACAAAGTAAATGATAACAGGAAACATACTACCCAGAAGTTTATGGACAGAGAGGAAAGGGCAGGAGTTGATTTTTGATAAAGAAAAGGACTTTTTGGGATTGAGAAGATAAAGAGAGCTTAAATGTGGCAGAAGACCAACCCAGTCCCCCAGGTCAACTTAAAAGGAAAAGCCTATTTACCTTCAGAGGTAGCCAGACAGTTTCAGAAGATCCTTTGTTACTTAAATCTCCCTAATAATGCTTGTTTCCCAACATTATTTTAACATTTTTTAAAAATATCATTTCAGGCCGGGCACGGTGGCTCACGACTGTAATCATAGCACTCTGGGAGGCCGAGACAGGCGGATCGTTTGAGCTCAGGAGTTCGAGACCAGCCTGAGCAAGAGCGAGACTCCGTCTCTACTAAAAAAAAATAGAAAGAAATTAGCTGGGCAACTAAAAATATATATAGAAAAATTAGCCGGGCATGGTGGCACATGCCCGTAGTCCCGGCTACTTGGGAGGCTGAGGCAGTAGGATCGCTTGAGCCCAGGAGTTTGAGGTTGCTGTCAGCTGACGCCACAGCGCTCTAGCCAGGGCAACAGAGTGACACTCTGTCTCAAAAAAAAAAAAAAAAAAAAATATCATTTCATAAATTAAACTAACATGCAAACTTATATTATTGTACTTCAGTATAGATGTCCACCTCATTGTAATTAGTAGATCAGATAATCGTACATTACTGATACCACATCCTTATATGAATTTTCAAAATATATATGTATATATGTATTTTATCCTTAACTCAGTTTCCCCTTGTTATGCTCAGAAAAGTTAAGTGGTAGAATCAGGAATAGAAGAACCCAGTCTTCTGTCTCCACACCTACCTTATCAAAGTGTGCCTTAATTGTATCTTCACTATTGTTGATACTGTATGTGGTTATGGAACAGTTTATCACAAATTTATCATAAGATAATAACAAATTGAAATCAGTTTATGGTCTTTTAGATGCTATAATATCTCTGTTAGCTTATAAATTTGCTTTCTTATATTCCTTTTGTAGGCTGTTGAAGCCAAGGAAAAACAAGATGAACAAGTTGGACTTCCTGGGAAAGGGGGGAAAGCAAAGGGGAAAAAAACTCAAATGGCTGAAGTTTTGCCTTCTCCACGTGGAAAAAGAGTCATTCCCCAAGTAACCATAGAAATGAAAGCAGAGGCAGAAAAGAAAAATAGAAAGAAAATTAAGGTAATACTCTTGAAAATGTTATAATGTTAAATAAATGTTAAAGCATGTTTCCACTTAAAACAAATTATATCATAAAATTTCTAATCTCATAGTTTGGAATTTATTCTGTATCTAACCATAACCTTCCTTTCTTATGTGCCTGCTTTTTTTTTTAGGATCTTGAAAAAGTCATACCTGTGCTTTTATGCAGAGCTCTTAACCAAACCCAAAGAAGAAAGCACTCTTCGACTATATATATATATATATATATATATATTTGCATATTTGACTGTATATTATTCCAAGTAATAAGTTGGCAGAACTTGACCATTTTTGTATCTTTTAGAGTGAAAATACTGAAAGAAGCCCTCAAGAGGATGGTATGGAACTAGAAAGCTTAAAACAAAGATTAGAGAAGAAACAGAAAAGAGAACCAGGTATTATAACATTTTAAGGAAAATGGCATAAAGTCAAGATTAAATTGTGTTTGTTACCGAGTACATTCCACATAGAGGTTCAAAATATTTTTGTTGAGTTGAATTGAGTAACATGAAGGAGAACTGTGTATGAATTTTACTTGAACCTCCGTAATATTGTCCTTGGGAGTTGATTCATTTTAGAAAAGATCATTTTGTAATGAAATAGTTAATTTGGTAATTTGAATTCCTTAGTTGGGATCTAAGAAAACACTCAGTTTATTGGATTTCACTTTCCAGCGTATTATGAAGTTCTAGTATATCAGGCTGCTTGAGGGCAGCAACCACATCTTAGTGATGTTTATATTGTCTCTAGAGTTCCACATCATGCCTGGGATACAGGTAATCCTCACTCAGTAAACTAAATAGAATTAATAATTCTATTAACCATCAGATTATGCCTTTACTGAGCATCTAACCTTTTTTTTAACATATTTATTGAGATATTCATATACCAAATTTACCCATTTTAAGTATAATATTCTGTGGCTTTAGTATAGAGTTTTAGAACAATTTATCACCCCAAAAAGGAAAAACTATACCCATTAGGCCTTAGGCTAGGTATGGTGGTTCACACCTATAATCCCAGCTGTTTGGGAGACCAAAGCAGGAGGATCACTTGAAGCCAGGAGCTCAAGACCAGCCTGGGCAACATAATCAGATTCCTTCTCTATAAAAAATGGTTTAAAAAATAAGCTAGGCATGGTGCTACATGCCTATAGTCCCAGCTACTTGGGAGGCTGAGGTGGGAGGATCTCTTGAGCCCAGGAGTTTGAGACTACAGTGGGTTATGATCAGGCCACTGCACTCCAGCCTGGGCAACGTAGCAAGAACTTGTCTCAAAAAAAGAAAAAAAACCTACCCATTACCAGTCACTCCCCATTTCCCACCAACCCCCTTTCCTCCACTAGGCAACCACTAAAAAAATCTACCATATCTAGATTTACCTATTGTGGACATTTCCTATAAATGGAATCATATCATATGTGGTCTTTTGTAGCTGGCTTCTTTCACTTGGCATGATGTTTTCAAGAGTTATCCATGTAGCAACATGTATTAGTACTTCATTCTTTTTTATTGCCAAATAGTATTTCATTTTATGAATATGCCACATTTTATCTGTTCATCAGTTGATGGGTATTTGGGTTGTTTTCACTTTTTGGCTGTTGGAATAATGCTGCTATGAACATTTATGTACTATATAAGTTTTTGTGTGGATGTATATTTTCATTTATTTTGAGTAGATATCTAGGAGTAGAATTGCTGGGTCATGTGATTATTCTGTTTAACCTTTTGTGAAACTGCCGGCCTGTTTTCCAAAGCAGCTGAACCATTTTACATTCCCACTTGCAATATACAATGGTTCTGGTTTCTGTACATCCTTACCAACATTTATGTCTTTCTCTTTGATTCCAGCCATCCTAGTGGGTGTGAAGTGTATCTTGTGGTTTTGGTTTGCATTTCTGTATTGGCTAATGATGTTGAGCATCTTTTCATGTGCTTCTTTCTTTGGAGGAATGTCTATTCAGTGCCTTTGTTCATTGTTTAATTGGGTTGTCTTTTTATTATGGAGTTATAAGAGTTCTTTATGTATTCTAGATACCAGTCCCATATGAGATACAATTTGCAAATATTTTCTCCCATTCTGTGGGTATCTTCACTTCCTTGATGGTTTTTTAAAGCACAGGGTTTTTTTTTTTTTTTGAGACAGAGTCTTGCTCTGTTGCCTGAGCTTGAGTGCCGTGGTGTCAGCCTCACTCACAGCAACCTCAAACTCCTGGGCTCAAGCAATCCTACTGCCTCAGCCTCCTGAGTAGCTGGGACTACAGGCACACACCACCATGCCTGGCTAATTTTTTCTATATCTTTTTAGTTGTCCAGCTAATTTCTTTCTATTTTTTTAGTAGAGATGGGGTCTCGCTCTTGCTCAGGCTGGTCTCAAACTCCCAAGCTCAAACAATCCCACCGCCTCGGCCTCCCAGAGTGCTAGGATTATAGGCGTGAGCCACCGCGTCCAGCCTTGAAGCACAGGTTTTTAATCTTTAAATTAAAATTTTTAATTTTGCCAAAGTCCAGGCCGGGCGTGGTGGCTCACACATATCATCCTAGCACTTTCTGAGGCCAAGGTAGGAGGATTATCGCTTGAGGTCAGGAGTTTGAGACCAGCCTGAGCAAGAGTGGGACTACCAAAAAAAATAGAAAAATTAGTGTGGCGGGGCACACCTGTAGTCCCAGCTACTCAGAAGGCTGAGGCAGGAGGGTCACTTGAGCCCAAGAGTTTGAGATTGGAGTGAGCTATGACCCTGTCTCAAAAAAAAAAAATTTTTTTTTTTTTTGCCGAAGTCCAGTTTACCTGTTTTTTGTTGATGCTTGTGCTTTTGGTGTCATATCTAATCTTTTGCCAAATTCAAAGTCATGAGGATAGAATCCTATGTTGTCTTCTAAGAATTATAGTTTTAGCTCTTATATTTATGTCTGTGATCCACTTTGAAATTAGTTTTTGTATATGTTGTAAAGGTGTCCAACCTAATTCTTTTACATGTGGAGATCCAGTTGTTCCCATACCATGTGTTAAAAAGACTTCTTTCCCCTGTGTTAAAAATCATTTGACTGTAAATGTTAAGGTTTATTTATGGACCCTCAATTCTATTACATTGATTGGTCTATATATCCATCCTGAGTATCTACTTTTGATAGATAACATGTGCTCAATTCTGTAGGCACACATATATATCAGTTCATTTATAAGGAAATATCATAGTATTTTTTTAAAAAGTAATATGTGTGCCACGCTCTGCAACATTATATATTTGCCTTAAATGCAGCACACATTTAATTTTAAACCAAGCTAGCAATTATTTAGCATATATAACCAACAATCATTTTAAGTATTTTGAGCATTCATGTTCCCACCATCATATCAAATATTGTGAGGACATGAGAAGTTGGAGAGCATGGCATTTACATTTACCCTCAAGAAAGAAAGTTAAGCACTGTATACTAGTCACTGTAGGGATTTAGAGAAAGGTTGAGGTAGATCAGTGTAGGCTGGTGTAGATTGTAAAAGCTTTGTGAAAGAGATAAAAGTTGGGTTATAGAGTCTTAAAGATTGGTTAAGATTTAGGTTTTATAGACTGGAAGAAGAAAAATGAGCATATAATGTGTATGGGACAAAGAGAATGCTCCACTAACAGAGTGGAAGGTTTTATATTGGGAAATAGTAGGAAATCGATAGTTAAACACCAGGTTGTTGGGGGAAGATAGCTAAGACTAGGTTCAATTAGGAAATACGAAATAGGTGTACTTTAGGAAAATCCCCCTGACAAGAATATGAAGAAGGGACTATATCTGACCAATAAGGAGAGGAGACTGTCCTTGTCATCTTTGTGGGCCAAGATGAGGGAAATAAAAAGCAAAGGATGGGTATGAGAAACATTTGGGGAAAAGAATCAGAGTGACTTCAAATTTCCTACTCCCCTCAAGGTTTGGTCCTAGCCATTCTTTTCCCTTTGAACTGTCTCCCTTGTCTTAACTTCAGCAATAACTTCCCATTGACCTCCTTGCATCTATTCTTGCCCCTTTCCAATCTCCACCCTGCAACCTGAGAGAACTTTTAAAAACACAAATCTGGTCATATAGGTTCCTTGTTTAAAATAAAATCCTTAGCAGGACTAGCCACTGACTAGCCACTGCCCCTTCTGCTTTCTAGCCATAGTGGGCTTTCCATTTCGTAAGTGCATGGGTTTCCACACAGGACCTTTGTATGTCCTGAATTGGAATGTTTCGTGACCTCCCTCCCTTCAACTACTTAAGTTCTATTTAACCTTTAGATCTCAGCTCTCAAGTATCTCTTTCTTGAAGAAGCCTGACATTTATACATGTGTACTATATACCCTACATAAACACATTGTATTTATTTATGAAATTAAATGACCAAGCTATATGCACGACAAAAACAGGGACTATGTTCACCATTGTATTCCCAGTACTATCACAGTGCTCAGTAAACATTTGAAGGACAGATGGATGGTAGATGGAGAAAAGTGAGTCTAAGAATATTTAAAGGTGGTTAATTTCTATTTCTCCTCTAGGTACCAAGAGAAAGAAACAAACTACATTGCCATTTAAACCAGTCAAAAAGGGAAGTAAGAGAAATCCCTGGTCTGATTCAGAATCAGATATGAGCAGTAATGACAGTAATTTTGATGTCCCTCCACGAGAAACAGAGCCTCGGAGAACAACAAGTAAGGAAAACTAAAGAATATTTTAGATATGTTATAAGATTTAAATATTATTTCAGAGTACTTAATCCCAGAAATTACTATATCTTAGAGCAGTAAATTATATTAAATTTTTGAAAAACAACCATCTTTTAGGATATTAAACTGAAGCTAAAATATTCATGAAATGTTATATCAATCTGTGAATTAAATGTTTGTCCTGGATGGATATGGTGGCTCACGCCTGTTATCCTGGCACTTTTGGAGGCCAGGGCGGGAGGATCGCTTGAGGTCAGGAGTTCCACACCAGCCTGAGCAAGAATGAGAACCCTGTCTCTACACAAAATAAAAAACTTACCTGGTTGTGGCTGAGGCAGGAGGATCAGTTGAGTCCAGGAGCTTGAGGTTGGAGTGAGTTATGATGACTCCACTGCACTCTAGCCAGGACAATAGAGCAAGTCTGTCTCAAAAAAAAAAAACTGAAAAATTAGCTGGGCATGGTGGTGCATGCCTGTAGTCCTAGGTACTGGGGAGGCTGAGGCAGGAGGATCGCTTGAGCCCAGGAGCTTGAGGTTGGAGTGAGTTATGATGACTCCACTGCACTCTAGCCAGGACAATAGAGCAAGTCTGTCTCAAAAAAAAAAAACTGAAAAATTAGCCGGGTGTGGTGGCACATGCCTGTAACCCCAGCTACTTGGGAAGCTGAGGCGGAAGGATCACTTGAATCCAGGAAGATAGCAGCAGTGAGCTACGATGACACCACTGCACTCTAGTCCAGGCAACAGAGCAAGACCCTGTCTCAAAAAAAAAAATTCTCTCCTGTTACCCTCTCTGATTCTTTGTATATATATATTTTTAATAGCAAAAACCAAATTCACAATGGATTTGGATTCAGATGATGATTTCTCAGATTTTGATGAAAAAACTCAAGATGAAGATTTTGTCCCATCAGATGCTAGTCCACCTAAAACTAAAATTCCCCCAAAGTAAGTATCTTATGTAATATGGATTATATCCTGATTGTTTTTAATAGTAGATGATATATTCTTTGTTGTTTCACACATTTAGAATTGGTTGTCAGTATGTTATTTTTTTTATTCTAGACATACTACCAAAGAACTGAAGCCACAGAACAGTGGTAAGTCAGGTATGTATTTAAGTAAAAGTAGTAAGACGTCTGCCCTACTGGGACACTCAGATCCAATTGGGTCCTAATCCTGGCTATGTTATATAAGCACTTCCTTTGAAAATAAATTTGTTTTTGTTAGGATTATGTTGATATTGTTCATTAGGTTCAGTTTTGTACATAAATAGGTTCTACATTCAATATATTAAAAGTAATCATAGTGCTTGCCAGGTACTGTGCTAGGTGCTAGAGATAAAAAAGAAATTAAAACTGTTCTTGCTGACAAAGAATTCAGAAATTCGAACAAAGATATAAGAGTATGTTTTAAATATTCCAGAAAAGTCACAAGCTTAATTTTTAAATAGGAATTCATAGCAGGGACAAAGCATTAAGTGGATTTTCATGTGTTGCTTATATGTGCTGTTTTCCTTTTCATTTGAAGAAAAGGACCTTGACTCTAATGATAAAGACAGTGTACCACTTTCTTCAAGCCCTCTTGCTTCTGATTTCTCAGCTGAAACTGAAATTATAAACC
>NW_012135969.1:3752203-3771877 GCF_000956105.1 Propithecus coquereli
CCCAGCTACTCCGGAGGCTGAGGCAGGAGGATCACTTGAGCCCAGGAGTTTGAGGTTGCTGTGAGCTAGGCTGACACCACGGCACTCTAGCCAGGGCAACAGAGCCAGTCTCTGTCTCAAAAAATAAAATAAAATAAAATCATGTGTTTCTCTGAATGCCAGGCATTATCTAGTTCATTTCTATGACACGGTTAGGATTTATAAGCAGTTGCAAATATTTAATGTAAAACAAATTTTAAAAATTGAATGCTTAAGAATACTTTGAGGCCAGGCACAGTGGCCAATGCTTGTAATCCCAGCACTTTGGGAGGCCAAGGCAGGATCACTTGAGCCCAGGAGTTTAAGGCTACAGTGAGCTGTGATTGTGCAACTACACTCCAGCCTGGACGACAGAGCAAGGTCCTGTCTCTAAAAAAATAAACTTTGATTCTCTAATGCTGCAGACCAGTATTTGGCCGAAGCCTGTTAGGCTCCACCACACCCTCCCACCCCCATCCATAGAAAAATTGTCTTCTATGAAACCGGTCCCTGGTGCCAGAAAGGTTGGGGACTGCTGCTCTAATGTTTTTTCAGCTCTTACATTGTCTTTTCCTATGTTAAATGTACACAGTCATCAGATTGCTAAAGAAAGTTCACAATGAAAAATTCATCTAAGAGTGCCAATGATAAATTATCTGTGTTGACTTGTAGGTCAGTCTTCTACTTCCACCACGGGTGCCAAAAAGGCTGCCCCAAAAGGAACCAGAAAGAATCCAGCCTTGAATTCTGGTGTCTCTCAAAAGCCTGATCCTGCGAAAACCAAAAATCGACGCAAAAGGAAGCCATCCACTTCTGATGATTCCGACTCTAATTTTGAGAAAATTATTTCTAAAGCAGCCACAAGCAAAGTGAGTATTTATCCTAGTTAGTCCTTTTGCTATAGATATTCTGAGACACATAACTAAGCCTTTGCTCTTAATAACTTGTCATATTTTTAAGAAAATAAATTTAAATCTCACAATCTATTAGGTATTACCACATATAATTTAGTTGTAACAAAGTTAAATATGCCACTTATTTAGTCAGTGGGAGAGCTGGCCTTACTACATGGTAGAAGGCAGAAAAGTTGAGTTGTAGTCTGTTGATACATTTTTTACAGTGGAATGATACTGTCAGGTTTACATTGGGCAAATTACCTGGGCTTTTTTCTCTTGCAGAAATCCAAGGGGGAGAGTGACGACTTCCATCTAGATTTTGACTCAGCAGTTGCTCCTCGGGCAAAATCCAGTCGGGCAAAGAAACCTATAAAGTACCTCGAAGAGTCAGATGAAGATGATCTGTTTTAAGATGTGAGGTGATTATTTTAAGAAGAGTTACATGAAGATGATCTATTTTAAAATGTGAGGTGATTATTTTAAGTAACGGTCTTATTGAGCCCAAGACTGGTTTTAAATTTATCTGAAGCTCTTAATTTCCTCCCCTCTGAATTTAGTTTCGGGAAGGTGTTTCTAAGATAAGACCATCAAAGTGAAATGAGTAGAGCCCCAGTATCCTTTAGCTTTTTATAATACTGTTGAAATAGTGACCGTCTCATGGGCATTGTTTTCTTTTCTGCTTTGTCTGTGTTTTGAGTCTGTTTTCTTTTGTTTTCAAAGACTGATGTTAATCTCTTCTGGACTATAGAGATAGTTATGTGGTCACTTCAGCCTAAATTATTTATTGACCATTCATTAAGCTAAAAGTGTCACTCTGCCTCCTTTCCTACTTTCAGTAAATATGAGATAGAACATAATTAATTCTGTTTTATCTTAGTTTTATAAGTAATTTTCCATCAGATAGAACTTTATAGTTCTAGTACAAATACTCTCTGCTCAGACTTCTATGTGCTGAATTTTGTTCAAGCAATGAAAAATTGCTCATATCCTTCTGAATATCATCAGAGGCTGATAAAAAGCACCTTAGCTATGTCTGTATATCCTCAACACAGTCAACAAGATGAAGAAAATTAGACCAGTTATGTGACTATTCAACTCCTGACTTGTCCCCTCTGGCTGTCTCTGAATCTGAATCTCCCAAAGAGAGAAACAAGTTTCTAGGGAGGACTGGATTGTATAAGATCGGGGACAATGTTTGCTCCAAGGTCTTATATATTGTATTGATGCCATGCTCAGCAGTAAGCTGTTAGATCCAATTGGGGAAACCTCCATAATTTCAATTTATAAACTTTTTAAGACCTTTCTACATTGTTACGTGTGTGACTTGAGTAAAGTTATCAATGTTTTTGTAAATATTTACTATGTTTTTCTATTTAGCTTAATTCCAGCAATTTTGTAGTTTAATAAAATGTTCTAAACATTGCAAGCCATTGAATACCTTTTTTTAACCCATATCTACACCCTTTTCCTTACTCTAAAATATAGTCCTCTTCACTTCCTTTTTTAAATGATTCCTTACTTTAACAACTATTTTGATAACCTAGTTAACTACTTGATGGTATCAGCAAGTTGCTAATCCATTTAGAAAAAAAATCAGGAGTCCACTTGCTCAAGGCTTCTTGGGTGTGGCTCTGAGTCATGGTCCTCAAATTTGGTTCAGAATAAATGTTTTTTTGTTTTTTGTTTTTTGTTTTTTTTGAGACAGAGTCTTGCTCTGTTGCGCATGCTCGGGTGCCATGGCATCAGCCTAGCTCACAGCAACCTCAAACTCCTGAGCTAAAGCAATCCTTCTGCCTCAGCCTCCCGAGTAGCTGGGACTACAGGCATGTGCCACCATGCCCGGCTAATTTTTTCTATATATTTTTTTAGTTGTCCAGCTAATTTCTTTTTATTTTTAGTAGAGACGGGGTCTCGCTCTTGCTCAGGCTGGTCTCAAACTACTGACCTCGAGCGATCCTCCCACCTCGGCCTCCGAGAGGGCTAGGATTACAGGCGTGAGCCACCACGCCCGGCCAAAAAATAAATCTCTTTAAATTAGAAAAAAAATAGATAAATCCAACTACTACCTCACATCTTACACCAAAATTACATTCAAATATACTAAATATTTAAATGTCAAAAACCAAACTATAAAAAAGTTACTATAAGGAAAGTAATCTTGAGTTATAGAGGGGTAAATGAAACATAACCCCAAGAGTAGCATTACAAAGATATGGAGAAATGAGTCCTTTCAAAGAAATCTGGACAGAAAGGCCAAGCTCTTTGACCCGGTAGGTCTCACTTTAAGGAATTTAGTTCAAGAGAAGAATCAGACATGCAGAAAACTATATAAGCCTGAGGAACGTAGCAAGACCCCATCTCTACAAAAAAATGAAAAAAATTAGCCGGGTATGGTGGTGTGCACCTGTAGTTCCAGCTACTGCGGAGGTTGGGGCGGGAGGATCGCTTGAGTCCAGGAGTTTGAGGTTGCTGTTAACTATGATGATGCCACTGCACTCTAGCCTGGGTGACAGAGTGAGACCCTGTCTCAAAAAAAAAAAAAAACAACTATGTAAACACAAATATGGGTACAAATAAAAGGAAATCTGAATAAGATCAACAGATTATATCAATGTCAATATCCTGGTTATGATTTAATTTTTCAAAATTGGGGGAAAGTGGGCAAAGTGTACAAGGGGGTCTCCCAAAACTGCATGTTACAAAACTACAATTATCTCAAAGCCATATAACCAAGATGTTTATTGAAGTTTCTGTGATAAAATGGAAATCAACCTAAATGACCATAACACAACAGTAGAGAACATCAGGTAAAACAATTAGGTTAAACAGATTATAGTAAATGTGGAATACGAGGTACCTATTAAGAATTATCATGTCTATTATTTAGTGCTGTGAAAAGATGTTCATGACATTTCCAAGTGGAAAAAAGCAGGTTACAAATCAAAGGTGAAATCCCCATCTAATAAATATGCATTTGTTTATAAGATAAATAGTGGGAAAAAAGTATATAAACCCTCTTTAGAAAGAAAAAACGTCAGAAATATTTCTTTTTTAAAAGAAGTTAGCTCTTGACCAATAAAGTGCTGCTAACTAAAAAGTGAATACATTTTCTTGGGATCTCACTGTATTGCCCCAGCTAGAGTGCAGTAGCATCATAGCTCACAGCAACCTCAAACTCCTAGGTTCAAGCAATCCTCCTGCCTCAACCTCTTAAGTAGCTGGGACTATAAGTGCACACCACCATGCCCTGCTAATTTTTCTATTTTTTTATAGAGATGGGGTCTCCCTCTTGCTGGGGCTGATTTTTGAACTCCTAGCCTCAAGCAATCCTCCTGCCTCAGCCTCTGAAGCGCTAGGATTACA
Source organism: Propithecus coquereli (assembly GCF_000956105.1). Classification (NCBI taxonomy): domain Eukaryota; kingdom Metazoa; phylum Chordata; class Mammalia; order Primates; family Indriidae; genus Propithecus; species Propithecus coquereli. The sequence goes on from NW_012135969.1 coordinate 3,756,481, forward strand.
GGTGTGAGCCACCGCACCCAGTCTCTTGTGTGTTTTTAGTCAAGAAACCCATTTAAAAGAACTAAAGAAGTCACCTACCAGTAAGATCTGGAATTGACCAGAATGCGCACTGAGGCTACTGGGGATTTTAATAGACCATGGGGAACTATCAATCCAGCCTTGAAGAATCTCCATGGAAAACACTAATATATCTTTTCTTGCCAGATGGAACAGAGGAATTTGAGCTCGATGGTGAATGGTTGCATTACCACCTGTGTCAAAATTATATGCTTCACAATTGTCTTTGCTAGACCAGAGACTATGAAAAGGCTAAAAATGAGAACGTAAAAACCTACCTTTGATAAATTACAAAGTGAAAAGGTCGAGAGCTCTGGCAGACACCACATTAACTAAGTGATCACACTTTGCACACCAATAATGAGTGAGACCAAATGACATAATGTGCTCCTGATGTGATGCAGTGAGAAACACACGTCATCGCCCATGCAGTGTTCTTGCCAAAAAGACTTACCCTGAACCTAACCATGAGTGAACAATTAGACATAGTGAGTTATAAGACAAATTCCCGCTGAAAGGAGTGAGCTTGGGGACTTCTACTAACAAAGCAGATAGGCTCAACTACAAGAAAAGAAACAATCTGGTCCCAAATCTCAGCCTTGAATCTCTAACCCTGAATCTGTCTTGGTTTTTTTTCAAATTTAGAAATTCTCAGTCCACCTGACTGTTCTGAGTTGGGTAGATAACTAAAACCATGAAAGTAAAGAAATAATATAGAAATGACAAAGTAATCAAACCAATAGTATTTACAATTTTGTGTTAAATTTAGGAATAAATGTCAGTTATCAGGATAATGTGTCTGTATTACATATTTTAAGTGTCCCTAATGTTTAAGAGAATGTGACATTGAAATTATAACTTCAATTTAAATGTGTGATTTTTTAGGTGTGATTTTAATTTCAAAGGCTTTAAGGAATTTGATTAAATTTGTAAACATTATTGTAAAATTTGAAAGAACTTGAACTGCTACATTTATAAATTTGGTTTATGAGGTTTACAAGAGTTGTTTTAATGCATAGGAAGATATTATTTGTTAGAGTTGTAAGTCAGCCCCAGCCAGGCATTGGGAGTGTTTAGAAATTTAATCAATCAAGTTTGTAATTGGTGTTCATTGCTTAGGCAAATTTAACTTATCAAAATTATGAGATAATTGAAAATTAAAGAATAAGTGAAAGTGATTATTCTTATTTTTATACTGAAACTATTAAATGTATAACTGGAATAACTATGTAAATTGGACTTGAAGACTTACAAGGAAAATATAGGATTTTTTAAAATTTAAAGTTTTAATAAATTCAATATAAATTCAAACCCAAAGATACTGGATTTGCATACAAAAGTCCCCTTCAGGCTGGGCGTGGTGGCTCACGCCTGTAATCCCAGCACTCTGGGAGGTCGAGGCGGGCGGATCATTTGGGGAGCTCAGGAGTTCGAGACCAGCCTGAGCAAGAGCGAGACCCCCGTCTCTACTAAAAATACAAAGAAATTGGCCAAACAACTAAAAATAGAAAAAATTACCCGGGCATGGTGGCCCGTGCCTGTAGTCCCAGCTACCTGGGAGGCTGAGGCAGGAGGATCGCTTGAGCCCAGGAGTTTGAGGTTGCTGTGAGCTAGGCTGATGCCACGGCACTCTAGCCCAGGCAACAGAGCGAGACTCTGTCTCAAAAAAAAAAAACAAAAGTCCCCTTCAGACATTACAAACTCAAACTGATAGGAGCAAGCAAAATTACTCTATTTCATAAAGAATGGGAAGGGGGCAGGTGATAAAAGAGGACAGGATGACCAGTGTGGAGTTAAGAGGACAAGGAAGGGAGGGGGGAAGAGGGGAAAGAAGTCTCCCAGAGAGGTAGAGAGAGAGATGCATAATGAAAACTTAGAGAATGTCTTGTTCTCTGTTTTCACTGCCTCTACAAAGACTTTCAGTACAGATCTGCATTGCTTTTTTTCTTTTTAAATCAACCTTATTGAGGTATCATTTACACACATAAAATGCACATTCCATATAAAGGAAGAAGATAGGCAAAAAAGGAAAAAAAAAAAGCACATCCTAAGTGTACAGATTGATGACTTTTTGACAAAAATATGCTTATATTTCTCCCTTCCAAGGACTAACCAAGCTTAACCTGCTTAGCTTTCAAGTTTGGGGAGGTATGGCTGTAGACAATAAACATCCAGTCCTGTATAACCACCATCACAATCAAAATACAAAGCATTTCTGGCTGGGCACAGTGGCTCATGCCTATAATTCCAGCAATTTGGGAGGCTGAGGGAGGAGGATCACCGGAGTTCAGGAATTTGAGGTTACAGCGAGCTACAATCAGGACACTGCACTGTAGTCTGGGCAACAGAGTGAGACCCTGTCTCTAAAAAAATTAAAAATAAATAAAAAATTTAAAAAGTAAAATAAACCATTTCTATCAACCCAAAAAGTTCTTATGTGCCTCTTCAAACCCTGGCCCCAGACAAACATGGATCTGATTTCCACTACTATAAGATACTTTTACCTATTCTAGAACTTCATATGGAATCACAGTACACATGAGTTTGTTGCTGGTTTCTTTTCATTCGGCGTGTTTTGGAAATTCATCCATTTTGCAACTATCAATAGTTCCTTCTTTTTTTATTGCTGATTATTATTCCATTGTACGAATTTGTTTCTCTTCACCTGTTGATGGTCATTCGAATTGTTTCTAGTTTGGGCCCATTATGAATAAAGCTGCTACGAACATTAAAGTACATATCCTTTTTCAGACATATTTTTTCCTTTCTCTTGGGTAAATACCTAGGAGTGGAATTGTTGAGAGTATGTTTAACTTTATAAGAAACAGGAACTAGTTTTCACAGCAGTCGTATCATTTTTACATTCTCTCTTACATTCCTCAGTACGTTCAGGAGTTAGATTTGTGTTCTTTTGGATGAGACGGTATCTTCACCGGCCTAAAGGTGGTCCCGATACAGTCCTGATGAGTGTAAAAAGATATACCTGTTCAGATGAGATGCCCACACAAAATTACAAAAAAAAAAAAAAGATTGGAGAAAAAAAAAGATATACCTGTAAATGTTATCTTAGCTGGAGGAAAGGAAGCCCCATCTACAGATGACCTTGTCTTTTGCCCCCAGTGACTTTCCAGAACGTGTGCCAAGTACAGCTTTTTGGATCCAGGAGAATTGCTTTCAGGGAGGGAGTTGCTAAGGTCTGCCAGTCAAGTGATCTTGACCTGACCTGATCCCACTTCTGCCCTGCAGAGTCCCCCTTGAGGGATGCTGGAAGGGAAGGGACCTCAGAGTACTCTCTCTATACGACCTCAAGTCCAGGATCACAAGGCTGGGGTGACAGAGAGAGGGTCAGGACCCCCAGGCTCCAGGCAGTGATAGTGATTGTTCACACATCTTAACATATACAAACACGGGCCATTCAGAGCTGCACAGAGGAGAAAGGGACTTTGAAAGATGCTGCTAGGTGACTCAAACCCTTCCCCTGCCCCACCCCCAATCCCAAAGCAGTTTCTCTCACCTGTCAGTTCACTCTGGGCTTCAAGGAATGGAAGAGAGGGACTCCCAAGCCCCTTGGTCACTCAGACGAGGCTATTGCAGGGCCCAGACACCTTCAGGTACAGTTACTGTCCTTACGGAGCAAGGTTAAAAATGGGTAAAAAGGTTAAAATTGGGTGAAAAGGTAGGGACTTCCACTAATGAGCCCTCTGCCCAAGGACGGGAAAGAAGGGATGGGGCTTGCCAGAGGCACACGAAGGAAAACTCAAGAGGTGCCTTGGTTTGGAAGGGCCTAGTGACAAGGTGACAAGCAAGTCTGAGGAGGTTTTCCTCTTCTTTCAGGCAGAAGCTGCACATGCACGGCTGGTGGGGGGAACTGAGTGCCTCTGACGCCCTATGTCAGCGTGGAGGGCCAATACCAGAAGCAGATCTATGACAGCGAGGGCTGCATTCTCCCTACCCGGGAACTAGGCCACTTAGAATAGACTACATTACCCAGCCTCCCCTGCGGATAGATGCGGCCAATGACCTGTGAGCAGATGGGTCACGTGGCAGCTTCCCGGCATCCCCGAGAGAGTGGGCCTGGAGGGCGGGGCGTGGGAGGAGCCTGCGCCCTGGAGACCTCGCGGGGCTGGACAGCACTTCGCCCTCTTTATGTGTGAGAGAAACAAGCTTCTCTTGTTTAAGCCACAGCTTCGTATTTTTGCTGTTCCAGCCGAACCTAATCTTAAATAATTATGGAGCCAAAGGAGGAGCTAAGGCTGGCTGCGGAGGCGGGCCCCAGGTGTTGGTGGTACTTCAGAGCCCGAGGGGTCCGTGGGGGGCCAAAGGCAGGACCAAGGGGCGCGGGGAGCTGGGGCGCCCAGGTGAACAGAAGGTCTTCCGGCCTGCAGGGTTTTCAGGCCGCCGGGGAGAGTTAGAAGGGTCAGAAACGGCAAGGAGAGGGACTAGAAGTGATCAAGAGGAACCAACTATGCCCACCCTCTTGCACCCTCTCCCTTTCTCACCCAGGCATCTCGCCCAAAGCCAGCAGGGCTGGAGGCGGGAGATTTTTACCATCAACCCGCTCTGGAGCCCTTTCTCTCCAGGACTGGATGTTCTGTTTACTGAGCTGAGACTGAGGTGGCCACTTAAGTGCGCACAAGCTCTGGGGGAGACCAGAGTGAGCAGCTGAGGCATGGGACCCACAGAGTTCACACCATCTTGAGGCAAAGAAGATCTGCACCCTCTCCACCCCTCCCGCCCCACTTCATTCCTTCATCCCCCCAACAAACACTTACTGAACATCCACGTGCCAGGAACTGCTCTAGGCATTGGGGACAGGACAGTGAGTGAAGAGCCAAAAATCCCCATCCTGTGAGCATACACGCTAATGGGGGAGATGGGTGCTAAACAGGATAAATAAGAAAAACATAAAGTGATCAGTGCAAAGGAAATGAAGGGACAGGAAATAGGGGGTTACATTTCAGTTAGGGTGGGTAGGGAAGGTCTCATTAAAAGGCAACATTTCAGGCCAGACACGGTGGCTCACCCTGTAATCCTAGTACCCTGGGAGGCCGAGGCAGGCGAATCGTTTGAGCTCAGGAGTTCGAGACCAACCTGAGCAAGAGCGAGACCCCATCTCTACTAAAAATAGAAAGAAAAATATATAGAAAAAAATTAGCCGGGCATGGTGGCACGTGCCTGTAGTCCTGGCTACTTGGGAGGCTGAGGCAGAAGGATCGCTTGAGCCCAGGAGTTTGAGGTTGCTGTGAGCTAGGATGACGCCACGGCACTCTAGCCCGGGCAACAGAGCGAGACTCTGTCTCAATAAATAAATAAATAAAGGCAACATTTCAGAAAAGACTTTTTAAAATGTTAGCTGGGCACAGGAGACAAAATACAGTCATGTCTTGATTACGTCACTGGGATTAATTTACTGGGTACAAACATGAAATGCCTGCATATGTGTCTATGTATGACTAATGCGGGCAGTGGCCCCACAACGCCACAGGCCAGGGAGAGGTGTCTGGAACAGACACTGGAGCAGGGCAGGACGGGCCTCTCAGCCCTGCCCAGTCTTCAAGCATGGCTAAGAATGGGGCCTCAGGCTGCCAGCTCTGGGCAGCATCAGCAACACCTCCTCCCAGGCTGGACAGTGCTATCTGGGAAGGAGCATGGGCCCCTGAGATTGTAGAGTCTCCTGTGTCTGGCCCTGTGGCATCAGGGGCTGGGGACAGTGAGGTGTGACCATGGGCTCTCCACATCCCACCCCACCCTGGCCCCCCACCTCTGCCGCTTTCCATTCCCGGCAGGCAGACAGGGTCTGATGGGGTTTTTCCGGGCTGGGCCAGTGGCCTGACCCAGCTGGGGTCACACGGATGGGGTGGGGACCATTCCTGGACAGTCACAGAAGATGAGGTGGGACCCTGAGCCCCTGTGGCTGGGGACAGGGGGCAGGTAGCAGCTTTGCCAGGAGCAGGCTGAGGTCAGAGAGGGGGGCTGTCAAAGCGCCCTCACCCCACATCCTGTTTTCGGAATGTGGGGCCCCAGCACTGTGCTTTTTCCTTTGGACTTTCTCCAGGGCAGCGTTCCCCCACCCAGGCCCACTCCCCAGGGAACCTGCACGAGGGTGGGAGGGTTCCCCAGCACACCTAAGCAGGGGTTCACCTAGAGTTTTTCCAGACTGGGTTGGGCCCCTGAGCCAGGGAGTAGGGAAGTCACATTCCCATCCCTTCCTGAAAACAGGCCTGGGGATCCCAGTGGGCAAATGGAAAACCACATAGGCCCTCATGGCTGGGCAGGGAGAGGAAGTGGTCCCCTTCCCCCTTAAAGAGATAGGCTTGGTCACCTCCAGTGCCTGCAACCCACCAGCCCCACTGGGGACTGCCGGGCTCTGGGACACCAGCTGAAAAACCCAGCCAGGCCGGGTGGAAGACGGTTCTGTAAAAGGCTCAAGAGCTCAGGCTCTGGAACCCGCCAGGCCAGCATGAGGCTGGGACCGGCTCTTTACTGGCCTCGTGACTATGGGCAAGTGGCTTAGACCCTTTGAGTTTCAGTTTCTCCCACTGTAAATAGTGCCCTCCTGCCATTGTTCAAAAGAGCATTGAATGAGCTAATTGGGCTCCATATAGGGCCTCGCCCACCAGGTGCACAGGTGAAGGAGGGGAGTGCTATGTGGTGGGGCATGCTCCGAGGAAGACAGGGGACAAATAAAACATCCTAACCTGGGAGCGTCCCCTCCCGGGCTGCTCAGATCACCATCGGTCACCCTAACTCCCCTCCCCATGGGACAGCTTCCCCCGCCACCTAGGGCAGTAGGAGTGGACTCTCAATTCAGAGCCTTCTGGGGGGAAAAGGAGTTTTCTACATTTCACATTACAAAATAACATGTTCGTTGTAGTAAATCTGGGAAATTATATAAAAGCAGGAAGAAACCACAGTCTTAATTCAACTACCAAAGCCAGCCACTTGTGATAGTTTAATGTCTTTCCATATGGGAGTTCTTCCAGACATCCCAGAGAACATTTGGTTCCCTGTAACATGGTTGGGACCTCAACTTGAAGACACAGAGCTGGAAGGAAATGTGGGGTCAGCTGGCCCAGCCTCCTCATTATACCAAGCCAGGAGATTCCGGCCCAGACCCGCTGAATGACTTGTCCCAGGTGAGCAGTGGCAGACTGGAACCAGGAGCTGTTAGACGTTTGCTGCTCCTTAAACGCCAGCAGCCAAGCTCCCTCCATCCATGAAGACTATCTTCAAGGGGACACAGTCAATAGCAGATCTATGCCCCCCAGTGTGGAGGAGTCTGGCGGGCTGCCATGGCCTCCCTGGTTCCCTTGATAAAGGATGTGGCCCTGGTTAACCCATCCCCCATTTCTAGGTGGAGACTTAGCTATGGGGGTGCTGGGGGAGGGCTGGAAAGGGAGGGGTGGCAGAGCCCAGCATGGGGTATGGCCCTGCATCTGTTCCCTAGGGTGGAGCCAGCCAGCAGGGTCTCCCTGTCCCTTTAAGAGAAGGGGGAGAGCGAGCCCCTCTGGCCATCCTGTCCTGTCATCCATCCCAGCCAAATCCGAAAGGGAAAATGAAAGAGGGAGCGGGAGAAGCAGGTCCCAGCCACCTCTCAAGGTCCCTCGCTCAGCTGTGACACCTCAGCTCCAGCCCCAGGGTGAGTGGGGTCGGGTGAGGGTTTGGGGTCACAAGGGGCCTGTGGGACCTGTGTGAGAGGGGCAATGGGGGCTCTCAGGAGATCTGGGGGCTTCAAGCCAAGGTCACCAGGGAGGAAAGCGAAGGCCTGGGCCAGCGTTCCCACCACACTGGGGTAGGAGTGCAGGGACGCCTCCGACAAGGACCCCGTGAGATTTGTGGAAGTGGGGCTATTTGTGTCAGCCCCCCCAACCTGAGAGGAGTTCACCGCAGTAAAAATGGTGGAGGAGTCGTCTCCCTGGGTCTGCCGCTCCCACTACTCCCAGCGGAACCAAATTGGGCCTGGAGTCCTGGGTTCGAGGCCCCACTCTGCCCATGGCAAACATCCTTGGCAGTGAGGACCCTGCTGGGTCTTTGCTTCCACCAGGCAAGTCAGGGGCTGGGCCCTGCTGATCCCCGACGCCCCTTCCAGAACCTGGAATCTGGAAGCGAACAGGGTCTAACCCAGCAGGCCGTGGGCATGTGAGGCGCCTCCCCACCCAGCACCATGGGCCCAAAGGGAAGGGAACCCAGGGTTGAGAATCACCTGCTACACTCACCCTGAAATTAGAGGTCTAACTGACCCCACCCCGATGGCGTGGAAGGGGCGGGGGTCCCTGACCTGCCCCGGCCTCTGACCCTGCCCTGCGTCCCCAGCGCCATGGGGGAGTGGGCGTTCCTGGGCTCGCTGCTGGACGCCGTGCAGCTGCAGTCGCCGCTCGTGGGCCGCCTGTGGCTGGTGGTGATGCTGATCTTCCGCATCCTGGTGCTGGCCACGGTGGGCGGCGCCGTGTTCGAGGACGAGCAGGAGGAGTTCGTGTGCAACACGCTGCAGCCCGGCTGCCGCCAGACCTGCTACGACCGCGCCTTCCCGGTCTCGCACTACCGCTTCTGGCTCTTCCACATCCTGCTGCTCTCGGCGCCCCCCGTGCTGTTCGTCATCTACTCCATGCACCAGGCAAGCAAGGAGGCGGGCGGCGCGGAGGCGGCGGCGTGTGCCCGCGGGCGGCCCGAGGGTCCCTGCGCGCCCTGTGCCCGGCGCGCCCGCCGCGCGCGCCGCTGCTACCTGCTGAGCGTGGCGCTGCGCCTGCTGGCCGAGCTGGCCTTCCTGGGCGGCCAGGCGCTGCTCTACGGCTTCCGCGTGGCCCCGCACTTCGCGTGCGCCGGCCCGCCCTGCCCGCACACCGTCGACTGCTTCGTGAGCCGGCCCACCGAGAAGACCGTCTTCGTGGTCTTCTACTTCGCCGTGGGGCTGCTGTCGGCGCTGCTCAGCCTGGCCGAGCTGGGCCACCTGCTCTGGAAGGGCCGCCCGCGCGCGGGGGAGCGCGACAACGGCTGCAGCCGCGCGCACCAGGAGGCGCAGAAGCTGCTCCCGCCGCCGCCGCCGCCGCCGCCGCCGCCAGCCCTGCCCTCTCGGCGCCCCGGCCCGGACCCCTACGCCCCGCCCGCCTATGCGCACCGGGCGCCGGCCGGCGACGGCGAGGGCGGCAGCGGCCGCAGCAAGGCGTCGCTGGCTACTGGCCGCCAGGACCTGGCCATCTAGCGGCGGGCACTGCCTCGGGCGGACAGTGAGGTCCGAGGCTGGTGGGGACCCCACCAGCTCGGCGTCACTGCAGAAGCAAGAAGTGATTTCCGCAGGAGCTGTCGCAGGACCTGCCGGAGCGGGAGACACGCAGTGGGGATGGCCCGCGAGGTGGCATCGCACCTGCCTGGTGCTGCCTCCCAGCTGCCCCGGGCAGCAGCCGTGCGCCGCCGAGCTGGGGGCGGAGAATGAACTCAAGCAGGTCCTTGGTGCCACGATCTAGGTGGAAAGGACGAGGCCGGGGCCTGAGAGAGTGGACAGGAAGTGGGCAGAGCAGAGTGGAAGCTGGAGGGCAGTAGGTGACCTGGTTGTTTTACTGGGGACAAAAACAATTGTGATACCAGCATTCCCAGGTGCTCTCTTCAGAAAGGAGTGGCCTCCATGTGGGCTCCCTGTGAGTGTGCACACATGTACACACGCATGCACTGTGAGCTGTGTGCACGTGCACATGGAAAGCCTGTGTGAGCTCCTTGTATATGCATGCATGTGTGAGGTCCTTGGGTGCATGCTTGCACATGGACACACGTATGTCCTGTGTGAACTATGTGTGCACCCACGTGGACAAGTACATCCTTGTGAGTACATTGTGCACACATGCACATGTTCCTCCTGCATGGGCTCACTGTGTGTGCACCTGTGTGAACTCTGTGTGCACACCTGTACACGTGGACATCCTTTGAGCTCTCTGTATGTGCACATGTACATCTGGTGTGAGCTCCGAGTGTGTGTGTGTCGGTGATCTCCGACGTGCACTGCTGGGGTGGCCAGGATCCAATGCCAGCAGCAGCCACAATGGCTCCCTCCCTACTGCCCGAACCCAGCCCACCCACCAGGGCACAGGAGGTCTCCCCACCTGAGAGCCCACCCAGGAAGGGAGGGGGAGGGGAGCACCCCATTCCCAGGGCAGGCCTCAGTCCCGCAGGGCTGGCGAGCACATCCACACTGTCCACCCTGTCGCCAGGCAGGGAGGCTGGGCCCTTTCACGGAGGTGGAGTGGGGGTGGGCATGGGGCAGGAGGGCAGCACAGAGAGTGTTGTCCTTTCCTCTGCCATCTTCACCCTCCCCCCCACCCCGTTGCTGCTTCCTTCTTCTATAAACATGGTTAAGTTCCTTCCATCTTCAGGGGGAAGAACCTCCCCCCAAAGCAAATGTGCTCCTGGCCCTGGTTTCCCCCTTCTTCCTCCCAGGCGTTCAAAGAGCTGTCTGCAGGGCTACCTCACGCCCCCTCCCACCCCTCCCCTGCCCATCTGTCCTCCCACTTCACCACCTGGGTGCACTGCTCTCCATAAGACCACCCAGGACCTAAGTGACAAATCCAGGGGCCTTGTCAGACCCTGCTGACCTGGCCCAACCTCCTACTGCCACGACCCCACTCTGCTCGAGTGTCTTCCACGTCCCTGGCATTCCCCTGCCCCCTAGTCACGTGCTCACCTTCCTCAGCTCTCGTCCTGTGCCCTGCACAGCAGGTGGGGGGACTTTCTCAACAGCCCCCCTATTTAAGCCCTTGGGGGCTCTCCTGCCCTCAGGGTAAATCCAGCACCTTCTCGAAGCTTCCCAAGCCTCCAGCACCAGCACACTGGCCTCCCCCTGGTTTCTGGGCTCCTAACGATACCCCATTTTCTGCTGTTAACAAGCACCATGCCCAAGTGTTTGAACATGCTGTTCCTTTGCACAGAGCAGCCACCCTCTCTCTGCAGCCTCCTTCTGCCCTAGCTAAGGCCTTTTTGGTCTCACTTGGGAAGAAAACAGATGCCTTTAGGGAGAGGCCTTCCATGGTGGCTCCCACCCCAAGTCAGAGCTAAAGGCCCCAGGGTACGATGCTTCCCCGGGAGGAGCACCCTCCTGCAGGATGGCATCGCTATCCCCGTCCATGGCACATAATAGGTGCTTAGTGAGTATGTGCTGGATGAGAAACTGAAGGTGTCCCCCGGCCCACACCATCGCCACGCCCAAGCACTTACCCACACTGACAATAGGCACCACTATCTCTCTGACGACAATTCACTGTCCACAGCCTAGACCCCTCCATACACACTTAGACTTGGATGTCCAGCCGTTTTCCACATATATTCGTTCAACAAATATTTACTGAGCACCTACTAAGTGTCAGACAGTGTTTGAGATCGGCATCATCTGATAGAAATAGCATGTGAGCCACATATGTAATTTCGTTTTTCATTAGCCACATTAAAAAAGTAAAAAGAAGCAAGTGAAATTAATTTTAGTAATATATTTTTTTAACCCAATATACCCAAGCTATTATCATTTCCAAGCATCACTGATATTAAAAAGTATTAAGGAAATATTTTACCTTCTTTTTTTTCATACTAAGTCTTGGAAGACTTGGTATGACACTTAGAGCACATCTCAGTTTGGACCAGCCGCATTTCCAAGGCTCAACCTCCACGTGTGCCTGGTGGCTGTGCATAGAACGGAGCAGATGTAGATGTTGGGCTGCGTTGGTGAACAACACCTGCCCCCATGGAGCTTACCTTCTGGTGGGAAGGCAGACAATAGGTGGATATAGAACATATGTCAGGTAGCAGTAAGAGTAAGAGGGGAGAGAATGCCATTCCTCAGCAGGTGAGACTTAAACAGGTTGTAGCAAGGGGCTGGCCACGAAATGGTCTCCAGGAAGAGCATTTAGGTGGAGGGAATGGCAAGTGCAAAGGCCCTGAGGCAGAAATGCACTGGGGGGTGGGGAGTGCAGCCGGCAAGGAGGCTGGTGTGGCTGGAGTGGAGTGAGTGGCTCAAATGCAACCCCAACATCCTTAGTTCCTCAGCTCAGTTACTGGCACCTCCATCCACTGAAGCCACCTCCACCCAGTTGCAGCCCAGCCCGTCCTCTGCACACCTTCCGCAACTCAGCAATCCTCTGGTCCTCCCATTTTACCACCTAAGCATCCCCCTAGCTTGCCCCCTCTTCTCCCACCCTGCAGAGGCTGCCCAGGCTCAGCCCATCACCGATAGCCTGGAGAGCTCCCCAAGTCCTGCTCCTGCCTCCTCTGCTCCAACATGAGCACCCCATTTGCTGGCTTAAAACTCTTCACTCCCATTGGCTTCAGGACCAAGTCCAGCTCTTGATTTATCACCTAGCTAACTCTGCACCCCCCCAGCTAACTCTTTCCCTTAGAGATTTAGCTGAGAGGGGCCACCTCGTGCAGGAAGGGCTTCCGAGCCCTGCCCCAGGCCTGGTTAAATACCTCCGTCCTGCATCCCTGTAGACTCAGTCGTTGCCCTCCCCAGGTTCTACCCAGTCACCAGCCTCTGGGTCAGTCTCCCTGTGGAGGATGGCTCCTGGCTCGGTGAAACGCAGGTCAGCCCTTGATGACCAGGTTCTAAGCAGTGGTTCTCAGCTGGGGGCAATTTTGCCCCCAGGGGACATTTGGCAATGTCTGGAGCGGTACTTGGTTGTCACAGCTGGGAAGGTGGGGTGGTGGGAGGCACATCTAATGGGTAGAGGCCAGGGGTGCTGCTCAACTTTGTACAATGCGTGGGAAAACCCCTCCTAAGTAAAAATTACCTGGCCCAAAATGTCACTAGCGCTGAAGTTGAGAAACTGCTTTACGGCAGGGAACTGTTAACCAAGGAGGGCAACTGCAAGCCAGAGGTTCCCAACAGCAAAGGCACTACCACAAGTGGGGGCCACTGCTTTGGTTGTCACAATGATGGGGGATACTGTTGCCATTTAGTGGGTGCGGGCCCTGAATGCCAAGATATCCTCCCACAATAAAAAATTGTTGTGCACAACTTTAGAACGCCCCACTGGACATTTACATAGTGAAAAACTTCTTTGTGATTCCCTGAGCCCCAAACTTGACTCTTTTTACACATATAACATTCAGTGTGTTTTGTTTGGGTTTTTTTTTTTTTGCACAGTTTTGTTATAGATCGAATATCCTAGTTATTTTTGGTTTTTGATACGGGGTCTGGCTCTGTGGCCCAACCTGGAGTGAAGCGGTGCAATCATACCTCACTGGAACCTCGAACTCCTGGGCACAAGTGATGCTTCCACCTCGGCTTCCCGAATAGCTGGGACTACAGGTGTGAGCCACTGTGCCAGGCTAAATATGCCAGTTTTTATTTCAACATCCACCCATACTCTTTAATTTTCCTGGGCTTCTTGTACAGAATGGCTTCTGACCTTCTTACTTTTTAAAAAATCCAAATATATTTGTTAAAAATAGAGGCAGGTTTGTTTCCATGTGCCTGAGGAAAAAATAAATAAATAAATGGATAAATAAAAAGCAGTAAAAAATAGAGGCAAAGCCTGAGCAAGAGCGAGAACCAGTCTCTAGAAAAAAATAGAAAAATTAGCCGGATGTCGTGGCTCATGCCTATAGTCCCAGCTACTGGGGAGGCTGAGGCAGGAGGATTGCTTGAGTCCAGGAGTCTGAGGCTGCTGTGAGCTATGACGATGCTACTGCACTCTAGCCCAAGTGACAGAGATCCTGTCTCAAAAAAAAAAAAAATAGATGCAAGAGTTAATGTACTGAAACGCATAGCACGTTCCCTTAATTTGTCCTTTATAATACAGTTGTGATAGCGTATTGATTTTTGAAAGCATGTGTACAGGTATGTTTTACTAAATTTCATTTCAAATTCGTAAAGATGTTAGAAAATACAAGAGAGAACAAGCGCCTCTGCCCGCCAGCTCCCTCCAGCCTCGGACAAGGAGTTAAGCAAGGAGCTGCCGCCACCTGGTGGCTGAAGTAGAAATGGCAGACGGTCGGAACCCTTTGCCTCCCCAACGCCCCACCACCGGAGGCGCAGGGTTGGCCTCCCAAGCTTCCATCACAATCCCGGGTTCTTGTTAGGTTGCCATGAGCCCCTGACCCCCAGCCCCCGTGCCATCTGCCACTCCTGCCATGAAGGTCAAGTATGTGGTCACTCCCCAAGTAGAATTCCTCTGCCACTAAGTGACCCAGCCTCTGGCTTCCTAAGGACCAGGACGGTGTGTGGGCAGCGGTTGGCTTCCTCCCTCAGATTAGGGGCTCCCAGACCCCGAGGCTGAGGGCTTCCCAAGGATAGGCCTGTCTCCTCCCTCGGGTCGCCAAGGCCCCAGCACCACAGGCAGGCCTTGGAGAGCAGCTTGGAAGGGGTGCACTGGCCAAACCCTTGGTCCCAGTGCTCATACCCGACCAGAGGCCCAGACCCCATGAGGAAGTCCCCATCCCTAGCCCCCTGTCCAGACCCTGAGAGGAGGGGTGGAGGCAGTGAGGCTAGAGGCGTGTGTAGAATAAATATAACTTTATTCTTTATCCAGTAGATCTCAGTGGAAAGCCCAACAGTAACAGGTGCACCAGTGGGCTCCAGGGGGCTGAGACCCCAACCCCAGGTCGAGGAGGTCAGGGCAGAGCCAGCTCCCCCATCCCCCAGCTGGGGGTGCAGGGGTGAGGGGAGGAGACCCCCTGTAGGCCCGTCCTGCGGGGCAAGGAGGGGGCACGGTGTGGGGCAGGTGGGGGTGGGGGCTGGCCAGGGAAACAGAGGAACTCAGGCCAAGTGCGTGCGGGCCTGTCTACGGTCCACAGTGCATGTGCGTGTGCATGTGTGTGCGTGTGTGTGTGTGTGTGTGTGTGTGTGTGTGTGTGTGTCTGGGGCCCTGCAGGGGTGCTGGTGGCTGAGGCAATGGGTGGGGAGAGGATGGATGACGTGGGCCCTGATGGAAGGCAGCTCTGCTGGGGAGACGGTGCAGAAACACGCACCCCATGCGCGTTCCGAGCGTCCCCTCGCTTCGCCCCTGCCCTGCTCCCCATGCAGAGGCCAGGAGCCATCCCTACAGGGGCTGCAGGGCCGTCCACACCCAGTGGTTAGGCAGAGGGAGAGGGGGACTGGCTGTTCCTACAGCACGAGGGAGGGAGGGGACGGCAGGCCTCGGAAAGTTAGTACTTCACAGTTTGAAAGAGAAAACTGAGGAGAAAAAGGCTGAGGAGGGTGAGGGGGCGCAGGGACACGGGAGAGAAAGTGGGAGCCCCTCTGAGCCACTCCCCTCCCCCCAGGACCCACCCCCTCCAGCTCTGGATCCAGCTCCCCCCAATACACAGCACAAATTCCTTCAGTATAAATGTGCTTAAAATGAAAATTCTTATTAAAAAAATATTA
>NW_012135969.1:3771927-3799661 GCF_000956105.1 Propithecus coquereli
AGAAAAATTAAATCTTGTTCAACCTGGTGTGTCCTACAGATCACAGTATTCTACTTGATCCTATAGATCAAATAGAATACTATGCACACAGGAGACACTTAAAAGTACATTTATGTGCCTTCAATCAATAATATGCACGAGTCTTAAAGAAGCTTTTCCAAAAATACCCTGTAGAAGGGAAGAAGACAATGATCCCAAGATAGGAAGCATGTGATGGAATATTTAAGAAAACAGTGATGACACAACAAAGGATAATGCTGACACTATTAATACTCTAGTGTGGCGCAAGGGGGAACGATAAAATTAGGCCATGTAAAAGCCCTATAACTTGGGCTATGCTTGGAATTACAACTGTTCCTCTGAACCTTTGTATTCTTTACATATTGTGAATTTATCAAATGACTCTTGAAAACTAAGATCACCCTTAAAAGCAAAAAGTTGTAAAGCTCTGAATTGGGGGAAGGGTGTCACAAAACCAAACTTCTTTCTTCTTTGAAATGCTGAGTGAAAGTACTCTAACTGGACTAAAGTGGACTACCAGTCTTTTACTCTTTCTTTGATGAAAACTTTACCATGCAACCACAGAAGACACAAAATTCATCAAATGCAGTCAAGTAAATGCAAGTATCCTTTAGCGAAAGAAAAATCTTGTCTTGGACTTTTCTTTTCTCATGTCTCCCTTTCCCACTTGTTCAAATGCCCAATTTGACTTGATGGGATGTTCAACCCATAAAAATTAAAATAAAAACAAAACCAGCGAGAATTAATACCTGGGGGTTGGTACGGCAGGGTATGTACAAGGGGAACCCCCACCCCTAGCCCACCCCTCTGTCACCAACCAAGGCAGCGGGGAGGCTGAGGTTCCCCAGCTGGGGAGCAATGGCTTGTGAGTTCTGAGGACAGGGAGCCAGGTCCCGGCGTTTGCTGGTGATGAAGATGTGGCGAGGTGGGCAGAGGGGTACCTTGACGAACACGAGGCCCCCAGGCCCCACCCTGAGGCCCAGGACCAGGGGCCCTCACTCAGTTCACGGCCTCGGCCCCTGACGTCAGACCAGGCTGCGGGAGCGGGCAGTCCATCGAGGGCCCAGGCCCGTCCGGGGAGTCGCTGCCTCCTCCCTCCCATCCCCCAGGGAAGGTCCCCCTGTACTGTCTTGGAGGACAGGCGGGGGCAGGGCTGGCGGGGGTCGCATGGTCGGTAGAAAGGCAGAGAAAAGCCGGGGTGTGGGGCGAGGGCTGTGTCCATGTGGCGCAGGCGGTCACGGGGAGTGGGTGGCCGGGCTGCTTCTGTTGGAGCTTGGGCTGAGGCTGGGGCTACAGCTGCCTGGTGGTGGGGCCAGGCCACCCCCTTCCCGCCCCCCGCCTCCCGGCTGTCCGCTCAGAGTGTCCAGGCCCTCTGAGTTCTCCAGCATTTCCTGGATGAGAGGCGGCATGGAGCCCGGGATCTCCATCTTCAGCGTGATCACCCGCTCAGCCCCTGCAGGAAAGGAGGGGCAGAGGTCAGCACGCCGGCCCACTCTCCCGGCCGCAGCAAGCCCGGCTCTCGGAAGGACGGTCCCTGGGGGTGGGAGGATCAATGCTACCAATATGTCAGCATCCACCAGACACTGAATCTGGGACCCAGTTCTTTGACATAAGCCAGCTTTCTTAAGCCCCCAAGTCCAGGGCCTTGTGGCAATGGGGCAGAGTGGTTCTGACCTCTGGCACCAGCATCAGACTCCCTGCCTGGGTTTGACACTGGGCCCTTCCTCTGTGCTGTGCATTATCCTACTGACACCTCTGTGAACACCACCATTATTCCCATTCTCAATGGGAAACTGAGGCTCAGAGCTCTCAAGTGACCTGCCCAAGGACACACACCCATGAGGACTGGTTCCAGAGCCATGCCCTGAACTACCATGCAGAAGTACCTTAGGGCACACAGGCAGGAGGTCACCTGGGCATGGTGGAGTTTTGGGCCCTTAGTCTAGACACAGATGGGAACAGGTTGAGTCCAGACGAGTGTGTTGGCCTGGCAAAGACATGGGGCGCTGTCTTGGATGTGGGGGGCCTGGCCTGGGCACGGACAGCGGGTCCTGGGTCAGAGGCACCCTCCGCTCTGGGAGCCTCACCCTTAGCACTGATGCTTCGCAGGTCTGTGATCTTCATCAGCATCTTGGGGAACATGTGCGGGCGACTGGGCCTCCGTTTCCGCACGTAGACCTTCAGCGCCTCAAGCAGCGGCTCCTGCAGCATGTCCACCCTGTCCGGCTGCTCCAGGTCCTGCCGGTCTGAGGAAGCAAAGAGCCACCCACTGAGCAGGGGCCCCTGCCAAGCTGAGAACACAGCTGCAATCCCAGCTTTGGCCACCGGGGGGCGCGCTTGTCCAGGCCGCAGCACAGGCGGCCCAGCTGGGTGGCTCCCCAGGGCAAGCGGGTCTGAGCTGCTAGTGGGACAGAAGCCCTTAAATGTGGGAAAAGAGGAGGTGGGGGCGGGGTTACCCAAAGCCCTCCCTAACAGCCCAGTTAATGGGATGAAACCCCCAAACACAGGCAGTGCTGCCCCCAGACAGAGGAAGGATTCCCAGACAGGCCACCCACTCCCACCTGTTATTATGCTGGAAACAGCATGACGTGGCAGAAATCGCAACAATAAAATAATAAAGGCAACTAACATTTACTGGGCACACTGCACATTGTTACCACCTTAATTCTCCCATCAACTTTATGAGACAGAGACCATTATTGGCCCCATTTTAAAGAAACAGAGGCTCAGAGAGGTTTAGCAACCTGCTCAAGGTCGCACAGCTGGCCAGAAATTGAACCTGGTGGTTCTGACCCTCAAGCCCTCACTCAACGCCCCTACCAGGAGGGCTGCCCAGAAAAAGGGAACAGGAGCTCAGGCCCCCAACACCGCTGCCTTGCTGCCTGGCTGCAGACCAGACACTGCCCTCTGCGCCTCGGTTTTCTCCTCTGAAAGCCAGGGGCTGCACCCCCACCCCGTGCCTGGCCGCCAGCCCCAGCCCCACCCACCTCCACAGATGAGGCAGATGGCGCTGAGCAGCCCAGTCTCAGCATCGTCCATCTCCAGGGGCAGCAGCTGGTTGGCGAAGGCAAAGACCAGGTCGGTGAGGGGGCCGAAGCCAGCATTGTGCATCTGGGTCCGGTTCAGGGTCAGCCCATCCGAGAAGGTCATCGTATCCTGCTCGGGCGTGTACCGCGTGCAGATCCGCAGGATCTGGGTGCAGAGGACACGCAGGTTCAGGGACTAAGCCCCAGCCACTCCGAGCACTCCTGCACCGGCATTCCCCAGGGGACCACCTGGCAGGCAGCCAGAGCAGTGCTGTCTGATAAATCTTCCACAGTGATGGAAAGGTTCTCTGTCTGCACCATCTAATACGGTAGCCACCAGCCCCATGTGGCTACTGAGAACTTGAAATGTGGCTAATGCAATTGAGGAGCTGAATTGAGTTTAATTTTAATTAATTTAAATTTAAATAGTCACACGTGGCCAGTGGCTACTATACTGGATGGTGCAGGTCTAGGTTATCCTGCCTCCATGCAGAGAATTTAGAGGGGAACTAGAATTTCCAGGAGACAAAGAACGTGATAGACTTATGTGTACAGTTCCCAGGATAGGGCACACAAGAGGAGCTCAATAAACGAGTACCAGCTCGAACCGTGCCGAACCCTGACCGTGCCTCCTGCATCTGGGGCGTGGGGGTGGGACGCTGCACACTTGTGCCTCCCACACCTCACCCACCTCAGTGTGCGATCAGAGGTACCCCACAAGGAAATCCACCAAATCCCAGGCTCCCTACCCTGGAAGGGGCCCAGAGGGAACAGGTAGACTAAGCCTTGTCAAGGATAACAGGGACAACAGTCCTTCTTCCAGCCTTGGCTTTGGCAGTTCCTGCCACTTCTCCCCACTCCCCATCCCCCACCCCCTGCACCTGCCACCACCTCAGGCTGACCAAGTGCCCTGCAGTCCCCTGAACCCAGCATGGCCTCACGGCAGCACCTTCCACCTCCTGCTCCTAAGTTAGGGACACCCTCTCACCTGCCCCTTCTATCAACCCCTAGGTGCCACCTCCTCTGGGACCCAAGCAGTCAACTGCCCTCCTCCCATCTCCAGCCAACATTTATCAGTTTTGCAACCTCTGTTGACTTATCTGTTGCCTCCACCACATGGAAGGTTTCCAAGAGGGGATGGTCTTGTGTTCACCTCTGGGTTCCTGACACCCAGCTCAAGGACTGGCCAGAGGGTCCTGGGTGACTCTTTATTACAGACTAACTGGATGGACAGGTGGGTGGGTGGCTGGATAGAGATTCACCGGTCGGATGGAGAAAGGGTGGATGACTCGCGTGCAGGGGAACAGGTGGACCACGCACACCTGGGTGCTGAGTGACTAAGCGGACAGGTAGACAGGTGGACAGGTGGATATATGGGGAAGAGAAGAGTGGTTATATGGGAAGTGAGCATTTGGACAGGTCAATTCCAGGTGGACATTTAGGAGGGTGGCTGCTGGCTGGAAGGATGTCTACCAAGGCACAGGGGCAGTGCCCAGGGGGCAGGGTGCAGACCCTCACCAGGATGTCCAGGCAGGCAGCCTTGAGGAGGGTGATCTGGTCGGCAATGGTGAGGGTGGTGAAGCCGGGCAGTTGCTTGGCAAACTCCACAGTCTTAATGATGCACTTGGTGGAGAGTTCACTGAACTTGTCCCAGAGGTCAATGTCCAGAGAGACACGTTGTTCTGAGCTGTTGTTCTGGGGGAAGGGGCAGAGTGAGGGCCTTCTCCTCCACAGCACCCCTTCCCGGCCGGGCTCCACCAGCCCCACAGGCCTGCCCTCTCCCCCCTGCCTTCACTTCCTGAGAGCTCCTTGGGAGGAGGCAGCAGGAGGAAGGAGATGAAGGGAAAGGGGAGGATGTGGAGGCCCAGCAAGGGCTGAGGAGTGAACTCCTGGCAGAAGGGGTGCCCCGGGGGGCAGTCCTGGCCCTGTGGCACTGGGCACAGCCCACCAGCCAGGCAGGGGAGCCATACCGTAGTGTATTTGCCCAGCTGGCAGAGGGCAGGGAAGGTCTCCTGGTGCGCTTTGCGCACTTTCTCGATGAGCTCCCCCACCTCCGGCGTCAGCGTGTAGCTCTCAGAGCACTCGGGCTTGGGCACCTCCTTCTTCTTCTTGTTTCGGTCGTTCCTCACAGCTGTGGAGGGCAGAGAAGCAGGTTAGAGGGCAGCTGTGGGCAGCGCTCTGTCCCCAGGCCCCAGGTCCATCCCCAGCATGAACTCTTCTCTCCAGAGAGCTGCCAGCTACTAGCTACTGAGGAGGTCACCCCAGCTGGGAAGCACGCGCGCACACACACACGCACACGCGTGAGCAGACGGGGCATGGCCACATGCTTCAGCCCTCCCTGCTCACCCAACCCACACACCAAGTTCTGCCCAGAGGCCCTGTGACCACAGCTGTGGCCTGGAACACGCACCCCCATGGCCGGCCGCACCGCCGCCCCCCTGTACGCCTACTCCAGCCCACACTCCAGGTGTGCGTCGCCCTCCTCTGCGTTCTGCCTCCTGCCCCCAGAAAGGACCTGCTCCTGCCTCCACTCAGCCATCCTGGCAGCAGTCTCCCTGGGGCTCCCTGGGACTGGCTCTGAGCAGCTCCTTAGGCAGGCGGGGAGCAGGCTCCCCAGCCGGAGAGTGGGGGGCCGGCGGGAGAATCTCTCGGCCCATTAGCTGGGGAGCTGACAAATCACCAGGGGCGCTGAGCCGCACACACCACTCGGCTTTAAAGAAGCGATGGGGTCGTTACCAGCCGATTATCCCAGACACACAATCACTCACAGGGCCGGTGGTGGCTGCTGCTGACGCGGGAGGAAGACAGGGTGGGGGGAGGGGGCCCGGGAAGGGGGTAGCTGGCATAATTTGGAGATCACTCATGTCGATTCTGCAAATTCAATAAAGTGCAGGGGAGAGAAGGGAGAGGGAGAGGGAGAGTGGGGGGATAATTTGGGAAGAGAAAATTGCAGCTGTGACAAGACGTTTATCATTCAGAAGCTTTAATTCTATTGAAATGGCAGCTGCTCAGCTCCAGGGCACAGAGCAGCCGGGAGAGGGGGAGCTGGCGGTGGGAGGGAGAGGGGGTCCCCACCCTGGTCCTTCTGCCAGAGAAGGTGGCACACACAGAGAGAGCAGGAGGTGAGGGACCTTATGCAAAAGGTTCCAGGCTGGCAGATCCCAAGTTGCTACCCACTGTGCAGTGGCGAGCCACCACTTTCTGGGCGCAGGACAAGGCACCCTCTAGCCTCCTGAGGCAGGATACTCCAGGTCCCTTCCGCTCCTTTCTGGGGCTCTTCATGCATGAGTCAGAACCATCTCTCCCCATGCTCGCTCCCCACTTCCCTCTTCACTGCCCGCCCCACAAAGGGCTAGGGGGTCCTGCAGCCCCCTCCCCCACCCCATCCCCCAAGGCTCAGGCTCCATGGCAACGGCCACGCAGACAAGGAGGCGTCTGTCAGCGTCATTTATCTCTGACATCATCAATCACCGGTCACCACGGCAACACCCATGATTCAACACCAGAGGGTCTCCCTGTCCAGTCTTTCCCTCCCTTCCTTCGTTCAGCCTCAGCTGGGCCCAAACTGGAAACCCCCACCTCGTCTGGGATCTGAGAAGTCCCAATTCTGTCTTCTAACTCCAAGTCCCAGGCTTAACCAGACAATGGCTTCTGGATCCTTGTGCCAGCCCCTCAACACACATAAATCCCAACCTAGCACCCCTCAAAGTTCAGACCCCTCCCCTAAGACACACAATGAGAAGGGGCTCAGGTATGCCTCAGTCCCACGCCTGAGCCCCGCGGGGCCTGGGAGAAAGCCATCCTGGGAACAGACACACATGCACACGTGTGCAAGCTCACACAGCCAGACATGCACACACAGGAACAGTCACATGTATGCTGTACCTGAGCACCGACCTGCACACCGCAGACACGCAGCCAGACAGGTCCTGACAGCCACATGCAAACCATCCTGAACCACAAGCGTGCACACCACAGCATCTATGCTCACATGTGTGCACACACATCCACAGAGCTCTGCTCCCTGGGCTGCTAGGAGCACCTTGGGCCCCACCTGGGCCAGGGCTCAGTCCCTGGCCCCCGGCCCCGCAGCACTCACACTCCTTGGACATGCCCACTTCGAAGCACTTCTGCAGCCGGCAGTACTGGCAGCGGTTCCGGGTCACTTTGTTGATGATGCAGTTCTTGTCCCGGTGACACGTGTACACCATGTTCTTCTGGATGCTGCGGCGGAAGAAGCCCTGGGAATAGAGGGGAGGGAGTCAGGTCACCCACACCCACAGTAGGGATGGTGCCCAGCCCCGGGAGAGAGGGTCGGGCCAGCTGCTGCCCCCAAGCCTTTGCCCAACATCTACCTAAGCAGGCCAGAAAAGGTGGGGAGAATGAGAAGGATCCTCCTCAGAAGAATCTCAGTACCTCCCTCCATGCTGCAGGGTGGGCGGGAGTCTTCCCCCACCCTGCACCCACACACCTGACTTCTCCCTTCTAAGGAAAAGGACCCCAGGGCTGCTCGAGCAGGAAGGCATGGGGCTACACAGGAGGGAGACAAAGGTCTGGAACCTACAGCCCTGAACTCAGAACATAGGAAGAGAAGACAAGCAGGAAGAGGCCAAGAAGACAGACACACAAGCTGGCCAGAGAGACGGAGGTGCACAGGCACACTCACACACGCTCGGGAGCAAGGAAGAAAGATCCACCAACCAGAGATGTGCACTCACCACTCGCAGAGACAGACCCAGGCTGGTCAGGGGCTCTTCATACAGGTTAACCAGAGAGAGAAACCAGGACCAGCCAGGAACAACCAGACAGGATAGACAGATACACAGCCTGGGGCCTTGTGCTTTGCCCTTGACCTTTGTGCCACACCTGGGGATAAGCTACTCCAGGCTGAGGGGCAGCCCAGAGCCCCAAGTCCCAAAGCTGTGCCTTTCTGAGCCCCAGTCTCTGAAGGACGAAACCAGTACAGAGGCTCAAGCCCTAGGGGAGGAGGAGAGGCCAGGCCAAGCTGCTGAGAAGGTCCAGCTACATCTGCACCCTGAAGCCTAACCTGAGGGTGGGGGAATCCAGCCAGACACCAGGGAGCCCACAGCCTGGGCAATGAAGGGGAGGCCAAGGCAGGATGCCTGTTCCTAACTGCCTCCTGCCAGGCTGCCATGGCAAGGTTCAGGCAGGGCCGCCCGGGGCAGGCCTCCTGGGTCCCCAGCCAAGAGCCTGTCGGCAGCCAGCTCACCATAGCAACCTGGGCAGCGGTGGCAGAGCGGGCGTAGGCCCTGCCAGCTGGAGGATGGAAACAGGGAGAAGAGATGAGGTAGGAGGGGACGTCTGGTTTGGGGGAGCCCTGCTCATCCATGGCAGAGGTTCTCCAGCAGGCGTCCCTTCCTCCTCCAAGGCTGCTACCAACTTCCACATAGAAACAAGACCAGCAGCTTCAGGGACATCCTCCTACCCGCAACTATATACTCCCAGGAAATGGCAGTGGGGACATGCCATTTACCCAGTCAAGACTACCCTTCCCAGTGACCCCCTGGACTCACCTTGCAGCCCTCACAGGCGCTGACCCCATAGTGGTAGCCTGAGGATTTGTCTTGACAGACAAAGCAAGGCTTGTAGATGCGGGGGAGGGGAGGTGGTGAGGGTGGGCTGGGCACTATCTCTTCCGAGCTGCTGCTCTGGGTCTCAATGGCTAGAGAAAGAAGAAAGGAGGGGGCAGTTAGAGACCCAGGTCACCATCCTTAATACCGTGCCCCGCCCTGCCTCACGGTCTGTCCCAGGAGCCTCTCCCAGCCTCCCCATCGCTGGCAGGATTCAAACCGTGGAGCAGGGACGTCTCAGAAAAGTTGGGACTCCCCAGCCAGACTCCGGGAAGGAGGCTGCCAATGGAGCCTGCCGCACCCCACCACTCCTATCTCCCCGGGACTCCCACCTTCACAACCAGAAAGACCAGATTACACACCAGCAGATTTGCACGTGTGCCACGACTATACTTGGGGAACTGGGGTGGGAGTTGGACTGATTCCAAAGCCCTGCCCCTGGGCAGCCTGGCCCCCTTCTCCCCCAAGTTAAGAAGGAGTTAAGGCCTGAAGAGGAGGGAGGGAAGAGGACAGAAGCTGGGGCAGAGGAAACTGGGGTCAACAGGATATTCAAAGGCAGCCACTCCCCCGCCCCCTCTGCTTCCGCTCCCCCCTCCACTCCTTTCTGCCAGCAGCCACAACCCCTCCTCCACCCAAACAATCCCCTGGCCAGGGACCCACCACAGGGTGTGCAAAGAAGAGTCACAAATGTTGGGGCACAGCAGGCAGGGACTCCCTGGGATGGGTAGGGGGACCCTCTGGACACAGAAGAGTCCCCCCTGGCCCCAGAAGCCCATCATTCTGGGTATCCCTGTCTGAGCGGGGAAGGCATGACAAAGGGGGTCTGTTCCTATCAATGCTCTGTCTGTCTGGCCTCAGGAGTATGTCCGGGTTACTATCCCCTCCCCTCCTGCTATTCAGCTCCAAGAGGGCAGCCAGGAGGGGTGACCCAGCCAGTAGGGGCAGCCCCCATTGGCCAAAACCTCCCTAGTGCATGGCTCCATGCCCATCGCTCCAGGCAGAATAGGCTGGGCTGGGTGGGAGCTGTGTGTCCCAAAGCCCAGGCAGCCGGGGGTGTAGGGTGCTAGATAAGAGCTACAACCAAGGCAGATTCCCAGATTCCCAAGGGGCTGCCTAGCATCCTCCTGAAGCTCTTGCCACATTCACTTGTCCGAGGGCAAGGATGGGCAAGGATGCCTCCCTGAGCAGATATGTCCCTGCCTCTTCCCAAACTCAGAATCCTACCTAACCCTATCCCGAACTCCGGCATGTGAGGTTCTGGCATTTTCCTGGCCCAAGCACCTTACAGCCATGAGTCACATGGCCCCCATGTCCAGGCACAGAGGAAGGAAGTGTGGGCACGCTGAGGGCTGGCTGTGTGCTACCACCCTCCCCCTTACCTGCAGACACCAGGGGCTGCCAGGCAGCTGATGACAGGGAACCAGGTCAACAACCTTGGCAGGGCTTTCCTGGCTCTTAGTAGGGCCTGGGCACCAGTTCCCTGGTGAGCCTGCTGACCAGCACTGCTTAGGCCCCAGGTCCCCTCCCCTGTCCAGCGATCGGCCCGAAGCAAAGGGATCATCCATGTCCACACCCCTACCAGTCCGACAGACTGTTCACTGACCTCCCCCAGCCCTCTGTTCCTCACCCGAACACGAACTGCCCTGGCCTGGTTTTCTCCCACCTCATTCTCCCCAGGCCAGACGAGCAAATCAGACAGGCCAGAGGCCAGAGAACAGCTGCTGGGGTAGGGGGGCAGGGTTGGGGGGCCTGGAGGAGGCCAGGAGGCAGAGGGGGTGAGCCACAAAGGAGCCCTTTGTTGTACTAACTTTTTCCAAGACGTAAAAGCAGTAACAATAGACAATCCAGACTGGTGGGGGGATGTCAAGGACAAGGGGGTGTGGTGGTGGGGGGGTCCATGGCCTAGAATCCTGTTCAGCATTCCAACAAGCAGAGGAAAAAGGCATTGACCTCTCCTCCCTCCTAATCCACCCTTTGCCCTTGGCCCTGCCTCTCCCAAGGTCCCACCTCTAAAGTGAACCAGACTGGAGAGGGAGCCAGGACTGAAGGCGCTTTGGGTAAGGAGGGGGGGGGGGCAGGCAGATGGGCATGGGGAGACACGGGATACTGAGATGAGGGGCAACAGCTCTAAGGTCAGGGATGGACTAGAGGGGCAAAGACCCATCAAAATTTGGAACTAAAGCAAAGTCCAGAGTGTTTATAGAACTGAAAGAATGTGCTTTTTAAAATTATTTTTTGGCAGGAGGGGAAAGATGATCCGAGGCAGGGGCTACAGTTTGGGCTGGGTGAGGCCTCCTTTCAGCCCACCCTACAGGGCTGGCTGCCTTTCAGGCTGTAACAGACTACACCCTTACCCCAGCCCCACCTGTCACCCAGGTAACGCAGATCTGAGGTTTCCTGCTCTGCCCTTTGAACCCAGAGCTTGAGGCCCAGTCCCCACCTCTCCAGGCCTCTAGCCAGCAGCCTAGGTGAGGTAGAAGGACCGAGGCAAAGGCATGGGGGACTTCAGGACCCTCACAGCCTGTGCAAGTTAGGACACAGCTATAACTCCCTGCACACACAGGTGGAGGAGGAGGGACTGCCCTGGCCGGCCCCTCCCCACTAACCTCCCTCCCCAGAGGTCCCAGCCCACAAATCTCTCCTCTTCCTGCAGAAGGACTCAGAGGGCTGGAGAAGGACCACACCTTCTCGGCTCAAAGTTCCAGCGCCCAGCCAGGGCTGGAAGCAGCCCAGGAAGCCAGGCGTCCCCTCCCGCCAACGCTGCCATGGTGCCCCTCCCTCGTTCCCCCATCCTGGTCGGGCGGCACAGAGCGCTCTGGATTCCCCACGCCCCAGAGCCGTTCGTTCGCAGGCTCGCACAAGGGGCCGGTTTCCTGGAGGAGATCAGCAGGAAATCAGCCGGGCTCCTGGCCAGCGCTCCCCTCCCAATCCAGCTGGCGCCCGCTCCTCCTCGCAACCCCTGGGGACGGTTGGGGAGGGGGTGCAGGGCCCTCTGTACCGCCCTTCCTCCTCCTGAGGAGCGGGTGGGAGTAGCTCCGGGTGTAGCGTGCGGCAGGCTGCGGAAGAAGGCCCCTAGCCCAGCCTGCCTGATAAGCATCTCTCCCCCTCCCCCCACTACGGGCATCCACGTGCTTCACATTCTTGGACGTCTGGGAGCAGGCGGAGGCGTGAGTAGCGGAGATTGGTGGGGGACAGATGGGGAGCCACATCCTGTGCACCCCTTGTCCTCTAATGCACCGAAATTGGGACTCTGGGGAGGGAGGCAAGATTTCCCTGGGTCCTGCAGGACCCAGGAGACCACCTCCTCCCCACAGCCAACCTGCTCTCTCTTCCCACCTTCCTTGGAGGTGAAGGGCAGAGTGGAGAATTGGCCAAGAAGGGGCTGGAAGGTGGGTCCAATCACGAGAGGACCTCCACATACCAAGGGGTTCCTTCCGAGGAGGTGATATTGGCCCCATGTCCTCTAGACAGGGTCTGGTCACCACCCTCAGACTCCAGGTCTTTCTGTGCCTCAGACAACCCCCACACCCGTCACTCCCAACCCACAGCCTTGGGACCCGAGTCCACTGACACCCCACCAACATATAGACACCCCTCCACTCCATCTACGGGAACTGGGAGCCCAGGCCTTTAGGTCTACCCCACCCCATACCGAGTGGGGGACAGGTCGCCACTTCTACACGTCCACTGGTTTGGGGCACTGCAGGGCTCACAAAATCCACCAAATCGACCGCCTGTCAGACTCTGATCCCCCTCCCCCGCTCTAGTTCTGGGCCAGGAAGAGCTGAGCTGTCCCCATGGACTAAAGAAAAGACAAGGGCGGCCGGGCGCGGTGGCTCACGCCTGTAATCCTAGCTCTCTGGGAGGCCGAGGCAGGCAGATTGTTTTGAGCTCAGGAGTTCGAAACCAGCCTGAGCAAGAGCGAGACCCGTCTCTACTAAAAATAGAAAATAAATTAATCGGCCAACTAAAAATATATAGAAAAAACTAGCCGGGCATGGTGGCACATGCCTGTAGTCCCAGCTACTCGGGAGGCTGAGGCAGAAGGATTGCTTGAACCCAGGAGTTTGAGGTTGCTATGAGCGAGGCTGACGCCATGGCACTCACTCTAGCCCGGGCAAAAGAGTGAGACTCTGTCTCAAAAAAAAAAAAAAAAGAAAAGACAAGGGCTAGATCCAAGGTCTCAAATCCCAGCTTCCCTCCCTCCAGTCCTCTGGAGAAGGTGGTCAAGGTGGTGGAAGGGGTGACCCTGGCAGCCCTGCCCCAATTATCCCACTGGGGGGGACCTTCCTCCAGCACTGGGAGAATGCGAAGGATCCTGGTGTAACCCTCTCACTCTCTCTTTTTCCAAAGTCAACGGTCTGCTGCTCACACCCTCCCTCCCATGTCTTCAGCCTCACAGCAGATTCAGCCCCAGGGGTAAGGGTTGGGGGGGGCAGGACAATAGGAAAGGCTGGGGCTGAGGTGGCTCTGGGAGGGCAGAGGTGGGCTGACTGTCCACCTCAGGTCTCTCGAACAAGAGGGGCTTTGGGTAGGGTAAATCCTTTGCCTTTCAACCTTCTCCAATCTGCCAGGCCCCTAGAGACCCACTCCACACCCTCCTCCATGGGAGGCGGGAGGAAGGCAGCAGGTTGAGAGAGTGGGAGAACCTTCAGGAAGAGCTGAGCCCAGAGCAGGGTAGGGAAAGAAACCGCAGCCATCCAACAATAACCCCCTAGCGCCTGCTCCCACCCACCCAGTATACACAGCCTTATAGCTGGGCACAAAAAATGCCCAGGTGTGCACCCTGGGCACTCACAGCACCTGAGTGTGCGTGGAGCCCCTCCCTCCCAGAGGAGCCTGAACCCAGGCAGGGGGCAGCAAGAAGAAAAGGTGATCAAGCTGCCAGGATGAGAGGGTTCTCATCAGCACCCCTCTTAGGAAGGAACGGTCCAGGCCCTGGCCCTATCCCCAAGTGAAGGCAGGGTAACAAAAGGACTTGGTGGCGGGGTTGGGAGGGGATGCAGTCCTCATTTCCAGAGCAGCCCCAGACCCACAAAAAACAAACTCATTCCTCAGAGAACAAACCAGATTAGGACTGGGGGAGAGGAATTCTCCAACCAGAGCAACTTCTCCCTTCCATTCCTGGGGACAGAAGCCTCAAAGTGTCAGGCCAGGACAACCCCAAGATGGACCAAGTGCCCCTCCCCAAGATTTAGGATGGCAGCCAGGTAGGTGTCTGATGAAGTTGCCCCTTTCTGCCACACCCCACTGTCAACACCAAAAAGCACTCCCCTAGCACCCACTCTAGTGAAACAGGGGCTGGAGGCAGCAGCTGGCACACAGGAGGGGGTTCTCCCTCAAGCTTAGGCAGGAGTGGGATCTCGGGAGGGGGTCCCTCCTCCTCTGAGTAGACAAGCCCTCAGACAAGACCTTTACCCCACCCTCCTGCCTACTGTGAAGCTATTGGATTCCAAGCAAGAAGATATAAATTGGGGGCAAGGGGCTTGGGCTTCATTTCCTCTGGAAGAAGTGGAATAAGAGATGAAGGAATGTGTCCTCAAAGAAGGAAGCTGAAAGTTCCTCAGCCCTAATACAACAGAAGGAGCACCCAGGGTTACTGGAGGCGGGGGTCCAATTGTCCAGCAAGGACGCCCAAGTTGCAGGAAGAGACACATGGGCTAAGTGAAGGGTTAAAGATCAGACCCCGGAATGTCCCCGGGCTCGCATCCCCGGGTAAGAATGGAAGCCAACCGCCCACCCTCACCCTTACAACAGCAAAGGGAGAGGCCAGTACGTACAGTGGTTTGAGCCATTCCAAAGCGGAGTCCGGAGCGGGGTGGAGTAGGGACCAGAGGCGGGGAGCCCCTTCTCCGGGAGCAAACAGGCCCGGTTCTGGTTATAAAAATCCACCACTAGGAAGGGGTTGGGAGTGGGGGTGAGCCCCCCCACTTCCACACTCTCGTACATCTTCCCCCGCGAAGACAAGAGGTCCTGGCGGGGAAGTCCTGCGCGCTGCCCCCCTCACTCAGCCGGCGGCGCCATCGGAGCAGAGCAGCTGGGAGCGAGGGGACCCTCGCCCCGACTGGCCACCAGGGCAAGGGGGCGCCCCCTGCCCTGAAGTCCCCCACGTCTAAGTCCACCGGACGCTCCGCCAGTCCGGGAGAAAAGCGGGGAAGTTGCGTGTGCTTGGAAGCGGGGTTCCTCGGCTCTCGCAGAGAACGCCCGGCGGGCCCTGGGCACTCAGCGTCTTCCCCTCGAGGGGGCTCCACTCTCGAGTCTCATGGTGTCCGAGGCAGAGTCCGGCGGCTCCCCAAGTCCGCAGGCCAGGGGCGGGATCAGCGCAGGGCGGGGGTGGGGGGGTCAACGAGCACTTCCTCCTCCCCGCCGGGGCTCCCGGCTTCTCCCGGGCGAGGATTACGGGCGGGGGTGGTGACCCCCGCGGCTCCGCCTCCGCCAGGCCCCGGGCAGCCGGCGGCTCGCTTGGTCTCCGGTGCCGCGCGCCGCTGCCCCCCCACCCCAGGCCAGCGCGCCCCCCTCCCCAGCCCTGCGCGCCCCCTTCCCCTGAGGGTCCCACCCCCTTCTCTCTGCCCCGCCCCGTCCAGGCGCCGCCCCTGGCTTAACCCATTCCCCGCGGGTCTGGCGGCAGCGAGCGAAACGCTGGAAACCGAGACGGCGAGGCGGCATGTGGACAGGCAAGTGGGGGGAGCCTGAGAAGGGGGAGGAGAGAAGAGAAGGAAGGGCAAAGGCACCAGAGGAGGAGCACGCAGAGTGCAGACTGAAGCAGGGTACGGGGAGAGGAGGGGGCTGCGGGCGAAGGGCAGGACGGAAGAGGGGCGGGCGTCTTCCCCCATCCCAGTTCCGGTTCCCAGCCTCCCCCGTGGTTTGGTGAATCCCCGGCCCAGTGAAGCCTTGGCACGGGAGGTGGCGAGGCGTGGAAGAGGGGGGTGGTCCCGGTGTCCTCCCCTTAGCACACACCCCCACCCAGGCCGGACCTCATTTGCCTAATGCAATGCGGCTGAACTCTCGCTGAACTCGCCCGGCGGCGCCTCACCTCCGGGTGACCCACCCACCGCTGCCCGTGACATCACCCGCTCGCCAGCCTGCCCGCGGGGCTCGCCCGCCGGCCCCTTGCCCGACTCGGCCGGGCCAGCTCTGGCGGAGACGCTGAGAGCGGCCGCAGGAAGACTAGGGCTGCGGCGCGTGTGACCAAGTGTCAGCGCCACGAACGCGGCGTGCCGGGTGTCCGGGGTGTGACAGTGGGCAGCTTGAGCGCTGTGTCGGATTGAGACACCCGGCTTGTGTCATTGTCTGTGACATCATGTGTGACTCGGGCCGCCGGAACCCGACGCGGCAGCGCTGGTGCTGTTGGCACAAACGCAGCAGAGGGGGCTCTCCTCCCCACGCTCCGCGTGCTTCCGGTGAGCAAACCCCGCCCAGGGTGTCTCCCAGCTGG
The DNA here is from genome assembly GCF_000956105.1 of Propithecus coquereli. NCBI lineage: Eukaryota > Metazoa > Chordata > Mammalia > Primates > Indriidae > Propithecus > Propithecus coquereli. The sequence continues at coordinate 3,788,001 of NW_012135969.1, forward strand.
GGATCGGCCCCTGCTGCGCAGTCCAGCCCAGGAGAGATCAAAGCAGGGTCTGGTGGGTCTGGTGCCTCCCAGCTGACCAATTCATCCCGGAAGCCCTCGGGATGCCTGTTTCATTGGAAGAAAGGCCTAGCTTGGGTAGGTCCCTAGAAAGAGGGGATACCCCTGGAGGAAGGGGTATCCTACCCTGCTTTCTAAAAGGAAGGGATGGAAATTTACATGCTACCCAAGGATATTCTTCTAGAAGCCTGGTTCTTTATATATGTTGTCATTTAATTCTACAGCAACTCCAAGAGATAAGTTTTACAAATAAACAAAATGAGGTCTCAGCAAGGCTATGTGGGTTGTCCCAAGATCACACTACTAACATAAAGGATAGAGCCAGTATTTGATTTTCTGCTGCCAAAGCCCATGTTCCCACCAAGCCAGGCCAATTCAAGAAAAACTGTATTTTCTGAGCGCCTCCATGTGGATACCTTGGTGAGCTTGCCCCTGTAGACCTTAAGAAGCAATAGCCATTAAGCAAATAATAACAAATATATACATATTTAATTGCAAACCGAGATAAATGATATTATGATACAAGTTTAGTGTGCTCTGAAGGAGAATTAACATAGGTACCTAGTTTAGGTTGAACTGAATTAAGAAAGAACTCAAATAAAGCAGAGACTTAAAGAGTAAAAGCTTAGAAGTTAATTAGGCAAAGAGCAGAAAGGACTGCAGGCCCGGTAAAAAAAAGAGCCTGTGCAAAGGTCCTGGGGTTACAGAAGTTGGTGAATTCATTCAAGGAACTGACAGCAGATTAGGAAGGATGGAGCATAAAATGCAAGAGGGAAAGGTACACAAGACTAGGCTGGAGAGGTGGGCTAAGGCCCCACCAGGAGGGCCTAAAGGCCTCAATAAAGGCTTTTGGATTTTATCCTAAAGGCAAGCAGAAGCCATAGAAAAGTTCCAAGCAGAGGAGAGGCAAGAACTGATTTACAGTGTAAAAAGATCTTTTCAGCAGCTGTGTGAAGAATGAATTATAGGAGGACAAGAGAGACCCGTTAGAAGCCACTGCAGCAGTCATGGTGGCTTAGCCTATGACACTGGCAGTGCTGATGGACAGAGGAAAGTGGATTCACCAGAATTTTTTTTTTTTTTATGAGACAGGGTCTCACTGTGTCACCCAGGCTGGAGTGCAGTGGCATAATCAGAGCTCACTGTAACCTCAGACTCCTGGGCTCAAGCAGTCCTTCCGCCTAAGGTGTGAGTCACTGTGCCTGGCCTCACCAGGTATTTTAAAAGTAGACTCAATGGGAGGATGGGAATGAAGGTAGCAGAGAGGACTCTCTGATGTGCAGCTTATGCAAGAGTGAAGTTCCTGAGACTGCAAAGTAGAGAAGTCCACCAGGCTAGCACAGGTGGGTGTGGGGCTCTGAAGTAAAGTCAGGGCTACAGATGGAATGCTGGGGTCTGACGCAGGGATGCAAGTCTTGACAGTGGATGGGACCACTGGGGAAGAGAAGAGAGTGCTTCCATGCTCTTGGTATCTTTCCTCTCAAATGATGTTGCTCCTGGGCACCAGTGGCATGCTAGGCTCTGTGCTCATAGCTTCAAGGTGCTCAGGGACCTGAGACTCTGTCCCTGCCACCAAAGATCTTGTCAGGAAAAGATCTCCCAAATGATTACAGTTCATGACAGGAACATTGGAGAAGTAACTTCATGGTAGAGAGACGAGTATTGTAAAAATAAATAAGGACCCACAGTCATACTAAGGAGGGAGGGAGAGTGTGGCAAGGAAGGAAGAACATCTGTGAATGTTTCTGGGAAGAGATGGCATTCAAGATGTTTCTTGAAGGATGGATATAGGATTTCTGGAGATAGCGAGAAGCTAGAGAGGCCTGTTCTAAGCAACAGCAAGGTCATGAGGCAGGTCAGAGCAGAACCCAGTGTCCTGGAGCAGTGGGAGAAGAGGGACAAAGGAAGGCTCCAAGCAGTAGCTGGGGGTGGGGAACCTCCGGTGGCAGCTGTCTACAGGCCTGAGGGCCCGTCCTGCTCAGCCTTATTTCCATCCAGCTCCTTCTCAAGGCTTGTGCTTAGTAAGCCCTCAGCAGGCGTGGGTTGAACTGGCCCCTACTTGTGCCAAGCAGGGATCCCTACTGTCCCCAACCCCATCTGGAGGGGATAATAAACAGGAAATGATGAGACCAATGCCAGGTGGACACTGGGTCCCATACAAGGTGGCCATCCCCCAAGACAATGCCCAGCTCCACCCCATCCCTCATCATCCCTGTCCTTGCAGGGTACTTGAAGCTAACCAAGACCCTCACCAGAAAGCATGTCACCATGGCCCAAAAGCAACTCACCCAACCAGGGACAGACTAGAAGTCTTGCTTTAAAGAGGAGGAAACAGATTCAGAGAGAGGTTGGGTGACCTGCCTGAGGCCACACAAGAAAAGTTGTCCTTTAAGACTTGGGGGGCGGGTGCTCTTGGTCTGTGAGCTGACTGAGGTTTCAAGCAACCCAGAGGTCAAATTGGGGAGGGGAGGGCCTCTATTTCTGGCTTTATCAGGGCTGAGTGGCCTCCAGTCTACCCTGGGAAACCCAACTCACTGGCTGTGCCCCTACTCCATGAAGGGTGTGGAGGAGGAAGGCACCACCCTGAAATGATTTAGAGAAGGGAACCACTTCCTCTTCCCGCAGACACTACCCCCCAAAGGGCAGTCAGGGCCTGCACTGGCACAGCTCCTTGGGCACACATCCCCAGGCACAGGGTGGACACAATGCCTTGGGCCCTGACCCGCCCAAGAGGAAGACAGGCTTCCTTCCCAGGGTCCCCTCCCCCAGTCCATGCTGGGATGCTGCCCTGAGAGGGCTTGTGCATTATCCTTGCTGGGAGATAAAAGGTAAGGGGCCCCATTTTCATTTAAAACCCCAAGTAATGATCTGTTGGCTGACTCTGCACTTTGGACTACAGGAAAGGCATTGCTAGGCAGTACCCCTCCCCCTGGGCTGTCCCTCCTATTGTCCAGGGAAAGAGTGGGAAGAGAGGGAGGATGCACAGACTGCAAAGGGGAGGAAGAGGCAGAGAAGAGGAAGAAGAGAAGGGCACACCCCTCTCCTCTGCAGTGGCCTGCAGGGCTCACCCAGACCCTCAGGCCATTCCCCAGTCGCTAGGCACACACAAATGTGTGGACTGGAAATCTGGAGCCACCCTTTTGGGGCTCCCATCCCTGGCTCCTCTACTGATTGCTTCCAACTTCTCCACCCCACTCATAAATTGAAACAAAATAAGAATAAGAACTGTGGCTTTTACACTCTGTTCCTTCAGTGCCTGTGTGAAGATGGGAGGAGGGTGCCCACTGAGCTCTGCAAACTCCCATGGGCTGCAGCAGGCAGATTTGGGGGGTAGGGATGGGTGTGAACAGATTGTATCCACAACTTCCAGGACAGGATGGAGTTCTGGCCTAGGCCTCTTATCTCTCTTTCCCTCCAGCCTTCAGGATCCAAAACAGAGTGGGGGGGAGCGGCGTGGCTTGGGGGGGGGGGGGGCACCTTCCCTACGCCCCCTACTGGGGGAAGGCAGGAGGTTCTAAGGCAAAGGCAAGGCCTCAGCAATGGGGGAGGCAGTTCAACATTGGCACTAACCCCCACTCCCTATCCGCTCCTCACACCCTGGAGCACCCCCCACAAACCTCTCCCAAAGCTGCCTATCTGGATGGTGGAAAACAGCCCAGCTTTGCCATCTTACAGGCCCAATTCCGAGCCAAGGTCCCTTAACCTCCCCCAGCACCGTTTCCTGGGTGTAAATGCAGATAATGTCTCTCTCCCAGGATTGTAGGGTTTAAGATTTGTAAAGCACAGATTAAAGTCCTGACACACAATGGGAGCTCCACAGATGTTAGCATCCCATTCTCTCCAGCTCCCATTTACAAAGGGCCTAGGTCCCAAGACACCATGTCACATGCAAGGCAGGGAGCTAAGTGCATTAGTCGATGATCTTGCCTAATTCACATCCCTCTGAGGGGTTCTGGTAATATCCTTGTTTTACAGACGAGGAAACATGCTCAGAGAGGTTGTCAGCACATAGTAAGTGGCACAAAGGTCCAAGTTTTAACTGTGAAGCCTGCCTACTCCACAGCCCCAAGTCAGACCCCTTTCCCCGTGGAATTCGTAGGGTGAGCAACAAAAAAGGCAGATTAGCTCTCCTCTCCAGCCTAGAAGAGCTGTAAGAAACAGAGATACTTCCCTCCCAAACACAACACAATCTACACCCCTTACCCACTCTGTGTCCTAAGTCACACTCCCTCCCGCCTCAGCAGCAAACAAGCTGACACCCCCTCCCCAGCTCCAGATCTGATTCTCCCAAAACACATTCACCTCTCACCCAGTGTACATAAGCCATTAATCCCCTTCCCAACAACACATCCAACCTTGACCCCCCTCACCCCTAAAACACACACAACCCTGACCTTCCCCATAATGCACACAGAATCCCAAACCTCCACAGTAAACACTAGTCCTCAGAGATCAAGCCCTAGGGGCTGGCCTGGGGGGAGGGGGGAATCCCTGTACTATCTCTGGGGCTCCCACCCTGGCTCCCTGGGAGACTATAGGAGGACAAATACCCACCCCTCCCCACAGTGACCTGGAGAGGATTTCTGTCGTCCCACAGGCCACTAGGTCTCTGAAGGGCACACCCAGGCCACCTAAGGCACTGCCTCCTTCCCACCTAGGGAGAGGGATGAGGGGGTAGGAAAGAGCCAACACTTTCAGGGAATGGGAGGAGGGAGCCTCATCAGTGAGGTTTCCTACAAAAAGGGTGGCAGAGGACCAGAGCATGTGATTGCTCCCTGCAGGAACGGAGGGTCACTGATTTCTACCTCTCTTAGGAACTGCCTGACCCCCAGGGCCAGCCCCATGCCAGCAGAGGCTAAGCTGCCTCCATCTCTGAGGCCAGGCATGTCATGCTTTCCTGCCAAGAGCTGAGGAGCTCTAGTCACCAGGCACCTCAGCCCTGCAAGAGAAGGAGGGAGGCCGATGGTCACGCCTCTGGTCCCAGAGCAGAGGAAGGTCAGGGAGAAGCTCAGACGCTGGGGGTCCGGATAGGAAGATAAGTTGTTGTTGTTTACTAGGGAGGGGGGAGGAGCAGAAAAACCCACAGGCTCACACAGGGAGGGGGCAGGAAGGGGGCATTGCCTAACCTGGGTGGGGAAAGCCAAAGAAGGCTACACTGCCTGAAATGTGGGCACCCCACCCTGAGGAGAGAAGGTTACCAGGGTGGGAAGCCCTCCCCACCCACCTCTAAGAAAGAGGAAGAAGCTTGCAACATTCAGGGCAGGGCAAAGCATTCGCTCAGTCTGGCACAGGACGGGCACAGGACGGGGCCAGAGCCCGGCCCCCACCTCCAACCAGCTGATGAGTCCAGGCTCCAGGTGGACAGAGTGTCTGGGAGCTCTGTTCCCATCACCTGGGGGAGGACAAGTTGTCCATAGGCACCAGGTTACAGACCCCCAACTCCTCCTTCCTTAAAAATCCCACTAGCCAGAAGCAGACACTCTTCTAGCTCCAGTGACCCAAGCTCAGAATGTGAATCCCAGTCCCTTCAAATACAGCAAAAATTCCACACAGATACACCCACCCATTCCCAAGCAACCCTGAACCCCAAAGGCCAGCCTCCCCCCATCGTTAGCATAGACTAAAAGACCAGACCAGAATCAGGGTCCCCAGACTCTGTCCACCTCACACTACTACATGAGGTGGAAAGGAGAGAGGGAGGAAACAGATGAAGGTCTGAGAAAGGGTATCAGGGAAACCGAGGCAGCACCTGCCTGCTCCCTGGCTCCAGGGCATAAAGACTAGGGGGCATAAAGGAGCACAGACATAACATCCCTGCTCCTGGCGGCCGGGGGGACCTGGGAGGGAGGGGGCTGTGGCAAAGCCAGAGGAGGCGATCCAGGAAGCAGTGGTGGCGGTGGGCAGCCAGCCAGTGTGGGCAGTGAGGCGCCCTGCCAGGGCCTGCCCCAGGGACAAAGAGACTCCCTGGCTCCGGGGAGAGGGCGCTGCCCCCACACCAAGAAGGGGGCACTGACCCAGCCCAGCCAAGCGCTCAGGGCAGTGGTGCCAGGCAGTTTGCCAGTGGCCGTGGGAGGGGTGGTGGGTGCCCGGGGCAGGGCGTTCAGTCCCTGCTGGCCAGGAGAGGTGGGACACGTTTCCCAGGTCAGCAGCTGACCAGTCAGCCAGCCAGCCGGCCATGGCCCATTCTGCTGCTTCCACCCCCTCCCACCCCAGGCCAGGCCCTGGCTCTCTCCTCCCCCCAGCCCTGGCCTGGCGCCCAGCTGGGCCCTGGGGGCCAGAGTTACTGTAAGCGGCCTGGCAGGCCCCAGCCCTGGACTCTGCCAGCTGGCCATAGCCGCCGCCACCTCCCACTACCTGGCTCAGCCAGCCGGGGAAGGCTACTAAAGACCCCTGCCTAGCCAACGGGTGACCCCCATGGCAGGGGGCAGAGGCAGAGGAGAAAACACAGACCCTGCCAAGACCATGCATGCATCCAAGGCCAGAGTCCAGGCCGAGCGCCCCCTCCTGGGATACTCTATCAACTGGGCTAGCCTGTGGGTCCCTCCCTATCATCCTCCCCACAAAGGGAAGCACATCCTAGCATGGCCAGAGGTGGAGCTGGCAGGGAGAGAGAAGGGGGTTCCAGCCAGACTACCTCTACTCCTTCAAGCCCTCTGAGGCACTAAGTGGGGGTGGGGCGTGAGGGGGCGCTGCTCTCACCCTTGGCAGAGCTGTCATTTCCACCAAATGTCGAGAGGTTTGTTTACCTGCCTCTGGCCTCTGTGTCCAGTCCTTGGAGCTATTTATAAGGCCCTCAACAGCAGAGCACAGGAGAGGGCTGCAAGGAGCACTGCAGGCCAGAACAGCATGGTTTCATCTCTCTCTGCCTCCCCCAACATCAAACACAACCACCATGATCAGCCTACAAACTGTGGGGCTTTCATCCTCAAGACCCCCAAATCTTTGCCCCCTCAAATGGAGAAGACCTCGCTGCTCACTGTGGCCGCAGTAGAACCAATGTGCCCAGAGCCCAAGCCCTGAGGCCTGCCACCCTCCACAGTCCCCTCCCACCAAGCATCCCCCAACACCAAGAGACTTACTGGCTGGGGATGGTGTGCTATATCCACTAACTGGAAGCTGGTGCTGGAGGGTGGTCAGAGCGCCTGGCGGGGAGAGTCCACCCAGCATTGGGGGGAAGAAGAAGGCGTAGGGGGGCACTGGGTACCCATTGAGGTGCCCGCCCCCAGGTGTCGGGCAGGAGCTGCTGTTGCTGGCCATGCCAAGCAGCCGCAGTCAGAAGGGCAGGCAGACAGTCTGGCAGGGGGCTCTGGCAGGCTTCAGGCCGCCCCTCCTCGGAGCATGAGGCCTGGGCCCAGAGGGGGTTTGGGTGGTCAGCCCACCCCCCCTTCTGTCCTGGAGCTGCTGTCCAAGGAGGGTAGGCTAATCTTGGCCTCCTGGAGCCCCCACCCTAGCGGGGGGCCAGGTGGGTTGGGGGACGTCTCAAGAGCTGGTCCTTTGGTCAAGCAGTTCTGTGAGCTGGCACTTTCCCGGGAAGGTCCAGAGCTGGCCTTCAGGGCACCAAAAAGGATGCCACTCCTAGATGGGTCCCGGCTAGGCGGCTGGGGGGGCCATGTCCTGTGATGCTGCAGAAAGAGGAAAGACAGGTGAGTGGGCACTGAGGAGCAGGCACATAGGCATTCCCCGTGGAGCTCCCCAACCTGGGCTGCCGGAGATTTTCCCGTGGCACCCAGCTGAGCAGACAGCTGGCACCATGCCTGGCTGGCAGAGACAACCTGGGAGCAGGGCCCAGACACTGCTGGGGGTGACAGGATAGTACAGCCAGGCTGGGAAGACAGAGACAGAGCCCAGAATCTTGGAGGGCCTCTCACCCACAATCCTGAGGGGAAAGGGTCCACAGTGCCACCCCAAGGGATCACTGCAGCAGAAGCAGGCAGCTGGCCCTCCTTCCCCAAGGGGGGTTACCTGAGGTCAAGATGCAGAGAACGTGTGCTTGGGGGGAAGAGGGAGGAGGAGGAAAAGCCGCTTCCCTAAAGCATGGGCACTTCTCAGAAAAATGACTCCTAAGCTGGGGGCCCCTCTTACACCACTTCCCCCCCCCAAAATTGAAGCCCCAGCACCCCAGATGAGTTTGTCCCACAGGCCCTGGGAGGAGCTCCATTTACATACACACAAATAGGGAAATGGGAACCAAGGACTCCTAGGCACCCCCTTCAATGCTTAACAGCAAGGGACAGGCAATGTAGGAGGGCAGGGACTGCCCAGGAAGCCTCCTACCCCCAAGCAATAAAGGGGCAAGAGAGATTGATCTCAAGAGTTCACCCACATACTTCCGTCTGCAGAAGCAAAACACATGGAATGGGGTGGGAAATGAAAGGTCAGATGCCCCTCTCACCAGTGTGTACACAAATCCACACCCTGTTTGAGGAGCTGGGACCAGAGAATATGCACAGATAATACCATGTGGTAGAGAGAGACAGAGATGAACCCAGAGATTCCAAGACACAGTGAGACAGGCAGCAATGAGAGCAGAGAGAGAACACAAGAAACAGATCCACAAGACGATGTTTCATATCCATTCTGGGATAGGCTATACATAAATACATAGATATGTATTTATATATGAATATATATATATACACACATGAAAGACACAAGAAAAGAGATAGACAAAAAGAAACATGGCCAGTCAAAACCACAATGAGATACCACTTCACACCCACTAGGATGGCTACAATCAAAAAGACAGACAATAACAACTATTGGCAAGGGTGTAGAGAAATTGAAATCCTCATACATTGCTGGTTGGAATGTAAAATAGTATAGCTGCTTTAGAAAACAGTTTGGCAGTTCCTCAAAAGGTTAAACATAGAGTTAGCATATGACCCAGCAATTCCACTCTTGGTATCTTCTGTATCTACCCAAGAGATATAACAACATAAGTCCACAAAAAGACTTGTACACGAATGTTCACAGCAGCACTATTCATAATAGCCAAAACGTGGAACCAACCTAAATGTCATCAACTGATGAATGGATAAATAAAATGTTGTATATCCATACAATGGAATATTATTCTGCCAAAAAAAGGAGTGAAGTACTAATACTACAATATGGATATTCCTTGAAGACATTATGCTAGTTACAAAAAACCATATATTATATGATTCCATTTATATGAAATGCCCAGGATACACAAATCTATAGAGACAGAAAGCAGACTTGTAGTTACCAAGGGCTAGGGTGTGGATTTGAGGGAAATGGGAAGTGGCTGTTGATAGGTATAGGGACTCTTTTTGGGGTGATGAAATGTTCTAAAATTCACTGTGGTGGTAGCTGCACAACTCTGTGAATATACTAACATCACTGAGTTGTATACTTTAATGGGTGAGTTTCATGGCATGTGAACTCCATCTCAATAAAGCTGTTTTTAAAAAACAGAAGAAAAGAAACAAGGCCACAGAGACCCAAAGTAAGAACTGTCCCTTTCCAACACCCTTCATCCCCAGCCCCCGCCGCAAGCTCAGGACATACCAGGTTCCAAGCTCCAAGTCTCAGACTCCAGGCTCAAACCTGGAGTCCAGGGGACATGCACATGGCCAGCATTTGGCTGAGGATCAGGCCTGCGATAGGGGAGTTCCTGCCAAGGCCACTATGTAAGAGGCCAGGACTTCTGGGCCCAGCTGGGCCAGCCAGTCAGCCTGTGTTGAACTGAGGGAGAGAGGGAAGGAGGAGAGGAGGGGACAGGTACTGGCTAGGGAAGGGGCAGTTACACCAGGAGTAAAATCTGGACCTTGTTAATTAAGATAATTTTTACCGTTACTCATTATGACAACCATAGGGCCTCTCTCCTTGCTCCAGAATGAGGTGCCCTCTTCCCTCCCCAGGCCCCTGCCAATTCCCTCCTAGGCTGAGAGGGCTGACGTCAAAGGAACAGGGGCTCCACACCCCTGTGGGGCCCCGCACAATGGGAACTTGAGCTGGGGGAGCTAGGCAAGGGAAGGAGGGGCTGGCTGAACCTCATAGGTGCCTACAATTGGACCCTCACACACAAATACACACCACACACTTGCAGAAACTCATGCACGCAGGTCTATAGAAAACATCTGGGTGGGCAAGAGCACACTTGCAGCCCAGCCTGTGTGTGTGCGGGCACGCATGTAAGGAGAGGGAACCTAGAGATACCATCTCTCCACACCTGGGCTCCACCACACAATGAACACAGTTCAGAACTTGTGTGCATGGGCCCCAGTACACAGCTCCCCAAAGACACACAACCACAGCCCCACAGTTTCCCAAACTGCACATTCCCTGGTCATTACACAGCAAGGATGGCCCCTGAACGTGTTTCTTCTGCCAGAAGACACTCTGAGACCATCCCTGGGGGCCCAGCCTATGTACAGCAGCCTCCACAACACACACCAGAGTCCACAAACACTCATGTAGATTCACATCCACATGAGGTGAGGCCCAGGAGGCAGCTCACCCAAAGCAAAGCCTCCTGAACCAAGGCTGAGGCCCAGAAAGCCAATTGTTACAGACCCCAGGCATCCTGACCCAGCTTTTGGAGGGTGGGGGATGGGTTCAGTCAGTCCAGCCTAGACCTTCTGGAACCCACCCTTGTCCCCAGAAAAGAGACAGAATTAATGCTTTAACTCTGCCCCTGAGGAGTTTGAAATTGGACCAAACTTCAACTTCCCCAAAGATCCCCCCACCCCCCACCAGCCACAGGTATATACTCCAGGGTGAAGCTGGAAGGCCTCCCCCACCCCATGTCAGAGCCTCCAATATGCTTAACCCAGCTCAGCCTGCAAACAGCAGTGCAAAGTTACTCAGCTCCCTGGGAAGGGCCTTGAGCTGCAGGAGGGGGTAAAGGTCACAGAACTGGGCCAAGGGCCAGGCAGACCAGGAAACAGGCATGGGCAAAGGCAGGGATGAGGAGGGTGGAGACAAAAGAGCATAGGTCCTGCCTCAGAAGGTCCTCCAGGAGCCACGACTCTCAGGGAGACACCTGGGCCCCAGCCCCCTGCACCCAGGGAGGGGTAGAGAAGGCCCTGTCAGAGAATCGAAACCAGCACCAAAGAGAGGGAAAACAAACCACCCACATCCAACCTCCACCCTATGCCAACCACCTCCACTGCCCACGGGTACCCTCCCCTGAGAGAGAGAGAGAGAGAGAGAGAGAACCACAGACCCACACCTCTGATATACTGAGCCTAGCCCAAGCACAGCAGAAGAAAGGGTGGGGGGCTGGAATGCCTGCAACCAGCCATGCACCCCTGCTTGCTGGGGCCTCCTTCATCCCTAGAAGGCGTCAGCATCCCCTCCCCAGTGTCAGGCGTCTGTAAACTACCCACTGGATATACCCCAGAGTCACACACCTAGAGAAAAAAGTGAGAGCTGCCTGGGCCACAAAGATGGTAGAAAGAACCCAAGGTCTGAAGGGTCAAATCTCAGCTCTGCCACTCTGGCTGACCTTACACAAGTCACTTAACCTCTCTAAGCGTCTGTTTACCCGCCTGTGAGCTGCCTACCTCAACAACTGGTTGTGTGATTTAAGAGAGGAAGTCCTGGAAAGCACCTAGCCCAGAGCCTCCCATCCCCCCC
>NW_012135969.1:3799711-3844222 GCF_000956105.1 Propithecus coquereli
CCCGCCTCTCGCCACCCTGGTGCCCCCTCAGCACTTTGCCTCCTTTCCCTTGCCTCTCCCCGACCAGGGCTAGCAGCTAGGAGGGAGAATTACCCATGTTCCAGGGTCTGCTTCCCCCCAGACTGAGGAGAGGGATGTGGAGAGAGGGATATTAGGGGTGTGGGTAGAAGCCTGACCACAACCCTTTCCCAGATTCCCTTCTTTCATTTCACAAACCAAAAAAGGAAACTTTTGAATTTGGGGAGGGGAGAAGGGGAAGAGAAATAGACCATTTCCTCCCCTATTCTCAGAGGAGAAGAGCCAGGGGTCCCCAAACCCAGCAGGCCCAGACTCCCTTCTTCATTCACTCTCCCCTCTCTGCTCCCCGGCTCCCCCGCAACAGTGGTTCCCAAGGAATAGAAGTCAGGCGGTCCCCGCAGGGGCTGAGAGAAGGAGACAAGGATTGGGGAGCTTAAAAGAAGGGGAGACAGGGGGTTTCCTAAGCATTCTAGACAGTTAATGAATCATATGCAAATGATACCCACAGCTCAAGCTCAACTTGGGCAGAAGGGACTCCAGCCCTGGCAGAAACACAGACCTGCCCCCTTTGGACCCTCTACTCTGCCAGGAGCTGGCCAAGCAGGGCAGGACAGGGCAGATTTCAAACCAGAACAGTGGGCTGGAACTATTTATAAACTTTCCAGGAAAACATTCACATACACACAAAGCCACAACCTCTCCCCTGCTCCCTGCTCCTCAGTTCTGCAGACGGGTTGGGGAGCAGTGATGACCACTACTCTCTTTTCTAGGGGCCCCTCTGGTCAAGGCTCCCACTCCTCTCCTCCCTGGCTAGCCCACAACCCTGCCACTCTGGTTCTCTGTTTCCTGTCTATTCATTCACCAGGGTCTGGGCTGCAGGAAGCCAGGCAAGCCCAACCTCATTTTAAAAGAGATCTGGGGGAGGCTGGGACCTTTGGAGGGCACCTCTTCCCCACCAGCCCCACAGAACCCCAAGCCTGCCACGCTATAGCTGGATCTGGTTTGAAAATCTGCCCCAGAATGTGCAGGCCATAGCACGTCCTCGTAGCAGTGAGGGGAAGGCAGAAGCCCAGCACCTTGCTTCTGGGTGCTACCACTGCCCCCTGCCTCAAGACACCTCACCCCAGAACAAATCCGACATCTCCCCAACTTGTACCCCACCCAGCCGAAGGTTCTGCCTCAACTACATAGAGCTGCCTGACCCCCACACGCCACAGTCTCAGCAGTGACTGAATACCAGGCTGACAGGGCGACTGAACAACACAAGCTTAGGACAGGCCAAGTTCTAGGAGGAAGAAATGGGAGTCTCTGCTGGGCAGGGTAGTGCTCCCAACTCCTCCATTCCCAGAGACTCTACCCCAGAGCCCCCTGGGGGACATGCTAGGGACCTCTGAAGCCCAGGGTGGCTGAGGGATCCACCCAGAACCAGAGCCAAAGCTCCCACCCGGTCTTCCTTCCAAGCAGAGAGTAGGTGAAAGGGCAGGGGGCAGCCCAGGCCTCCAGGAGTGGGACCAACCCACAGGGAAGGAAGAAAACAGGAAGAGGAAGAGAAGAGCTGGCTGAGGCCACAGCCAGACCACAGGAGTGTGTGGATCATACAAAGGCAGCTCTGTCTGGGTAGGAGACCAAAGGGGCACAGACAAAAGGGGACCCCCCCCCCCGGCTTGGAAACCCCCATCCTCACATCCAGCCTGGCACGGGGTTTTCCCCACCTTCATCTTGGCAGCTGCCCACCTCACCACTACCTCCCCCTACTCCACCATGCAGGAAGCATGACTCTCTCACAATGGGGGGGACAGCTCACGGAGAACAGGCAGCGCAGGGGCAGGGAGGTAGGCTACAGCAATCCCCCACCCATCCCCTTGGCTCAGCCCCAACCCTGAGACTGCCATATTTTGAATCGAATCCTACAGGGGCAAACTGTCAGCAGGACTAGATACCACCAGCCCCCTCCTAGCATCCCGTCCTGGGGACCCAAGCTGCAGGGAAACCAATGCACTCCCCCACTCCTGCTCAGGATATCCTTTTGGCTCTGACCCCAGACCAGGCCTGAGTCAGACTGTGCCCTGCCCCAGACCCCCCCACTCGTCAACCCCCTCAGGAACTTCCTACTCCACAGTTGGGGCTAGAACCAGGGGGACTCTCTTCCCCCTCTACTCCCAGCAGAACAGGGAAGCCCACAAGGGGGTGGGGAGAGTAGGTCACAGAACCCCATGGCCTTCCCCTTAAAGAACAGAGCCTGTGGGATCTGGGGGAAGCTGGCGCAGGCTGTGTGTAGGCGAAAGGATGGTCTGCAGAGCCACCACCTCCCCAGCACCCAAAACACACACAGTCTGGTACCCTGCCCAGAGTCCCTCTACACCCCAGCCTGGATCCCAAGAAGCCACAGAAACTCCCTGGGGAAGGTGGTTTCTGTCAGAACACAGGACAGGGGCAGGCTCCAAAACTGTGAAAGGGGATGGGGAGTACAGAGGTTCCCTGAACCAGCATCCTCATGAGGCAGAGGGACCAGGCTAAAGGGGACCAGGGCTGCAAAATCAGTCAGACTAACAGAGACAGCCACAGTCAGGCACAGCCAGACGTGGTCACAGTCTCCCTAACACTCAGTCTGAGTAGGTGGTGGTGACTCCTTCCCACAGACAGAAGTCTGGGGGGTCCTGGGGAATCTGGAGCATCAGAGACCACACACAGCCTGAAAGGGCCCCCCAGCCAGGTCCCCAAGTACCCACCCCAGCTTCATGGGGAGGGGTAGCTCCCTCCCCACAAGAACCAGGGGTAGTGCCCACGGCAGCTATCACCATGGCAACCAACAACAAACATCCCAGGAACCACAGTGGGACAGGAAGTGACAGCCACGTGACAGGAAGACATTTTTTTTCTTAGCGTTGGGGAGGCGATGAAGATTGTTCGCAGCCCCTGGGGAGTCAGCTGTCCCCAAGTTTCCCCCACATGGAGCTGGAGGGAAGGGGGATCATAGGAAGGTAGCTACCCCCAAGCCCCGTGTGCACGGCGGGGGTGGATCACAGGACTGACAGGGCCCTCCCTCCCTGCCTGCCACTCACGGTTTCCCCCCCTCAGCCCCCCTCCTCCCCACTTCCTGTCGTGACTGGAGATCAGAGAACTCCCCACCGCAGCTTCCCCTTCTCAAGTCTCGATTCCTGGGCTGAAGGTTTCGCTGTGGGGCGGGGGACAGAGGGAAGGCGGGCTGAGGACCTGCGGTAGGACCCAGGGGACAGACGCTCCAGGGGGAGGGCCAGGAGGAAGCCACTCCAAAGTAGGTGTGTACACACAGGCACACAGCAAGTGGGTCACGGTGACACTGCCCAGCAGGGGCGCAGTGACACACGGAGACGGCCTGAACTCAGGCAGCTCTGCGGGGGAGAGGGAGCAGAGCCAGAGGATCCAGACCTGGCACACCCTACTCCGGACCTGTCCTGAGCCTCCAGGTTCATCTCAGGTGTCTATTGGCCTCCAGGCAAGCAAGGTCCCAACTGTGCCGAGCCCCTACCGCCTCTCCTCTGTTTTCTGTGCTGAGGAATCCCCCTCACTGCTCCAAGGTGCCCGCCCAGACGAGGGCACCTTGGCTGGAGGTGGGAGAATGGAACCTCCCTCCACCCCCCTCCCCTTCTCTGCAGATGTCCCGGACTATATTTAGCCCAAACCGGGCGGCCAGCCAGACCCAGACTCCCCACTGGCCTGGAGCTGAGCTCCCAGTTTTTATGCAATTAAAACATTAACAGAGAACCACCCCCATCCATACAACCCCCACACCCCCCAGCCCTGCCAGGGCTGCAGAGCTCTGAAAACTTGAAGGAGGGCAGCCCGGCTCTGCAGCCAATGATGGGGGTGGGGGTCATTGGGCAGGACAGGGGCATCATCCATGAGATCAGGCTGACACTTGAGTGGGGGGGAGGCTTTCCTTGTTCCGGCCGGAAGGGAAAGGCATATCCAGTTCAAAGGTGGGAGGGGTTGCCTGGCTGCAGAAATTACACCTGTCATTTTGCAGCCCCCTCCCTGGCCAGCTCCAGTTACAGGGCTGGGGTTGGCAACAGGTGCTGGCCAGCCTGGCAGCAGCCTAATCCCCCCACCCGCTCCCCAGGCTGACAGTGGTGCCTGGAGGTCCAGCAGGGGCCCTTCAGGCAGGATGTTAAGTAGAAGGAGGTAATCACTGCCTGGAGGGGTGAGCAGCCCATGGCCCTTCTGTAAGAGCTGGCCCCTGGGCCATGTGATGTGTGCTGGAGGGTCTGGGGAAGCCAGGGAAACTTAGTTCCATAGCACCTATTTCATTTCCCCATGATGCCAGGCAGGCGGGCTAGAGTGTGGGAGGTCTGTCTGCCTGCCTCTTCCTCCTCCTCCTCTCCAAATTCCAGGAACAGGCAAGGGAGGCTCCAGTTGCGGGGAGAGAGGGAGAGCAAGCAGGCGGTCCCAGCTGGGGGGGAAGGAAGGGGGAAGGACTGGAGCGGGAGGCAAGATCCAGACGAAGCAACAGACGCCCACACCCGAGACACCCACACCCAAGCCAGACTGGGGACAGACACACCGACGCTGACACATTCTCACACTCTGGACCAGGTCCCCGCATGCCGCCCACTCTGCGGGAACACCCGGACACCCTCAGCCAATCCTGCCAATTTCCAGAACACTCCCTGGACACACACAGAGATTCAGGCTCTGCCCCCCACCCTGTATCCCCCCCACAAACCGTGTGGGCTCCAGACAGCAGCCGGAGGGGAGGAGAGGGGAGCAGAGGGAGGAAAGACAGCAGGCGTCAGAGAAAATGTGCAGCCAAAGACCTGGGAGCTGGGGGTATCAGTTGCCACACTCCTTTCCCAAAACCCAATAAGTCAAGACAACCCTGGTCCTCTTGCCAGGGTCCCTGCCAGCTTCCCACACTCCCAAAACCACCACCACCAGACGGGTGTGGGGTGCTGAGCAAGTGAAGATTACCCATTTATTTGTCACAGGGATAGGATTACCTTCCCCAGATGCCCATCACCCCAGATCCTAGGCAGTGCTCCCAAACAGACCCCACAGAGGCACAAACACACCCACCCCTCCAGCCCAGCCTAGGTCCTGCCCTGCTCACGTTTCCCAGAGGACAGGGAACTGGGCATTGACGTTTGTATTTTGGGGCAGGCCCCACCCTCACATCACACAGTTCTGAGGACCATCCCACATAAGATCCTAGAGTCTAAGCAAGGAGTAGCCTAGGAGGAAAGGTCCCAGAGGGCAGAGCCAGCTTTGGAGACTAAATGATTTAGGGGAAGGGGAACTCATCGTTAACTGGGGCCTGGATCAATGTACCCAAAACAGACCTGAGGGGCCACTCAGACAATGCCTTCTCCCCACACTAGACAGGGTGGCAGGAACTATGTCATGGCACATGTAGTTGATTGTGCCCAGAGGGGGAGGCACAGGGCAATCAGGATGGGGCTGCCCACAGCCAGCTTCCTGCCAGGCTGCCGCAAGTTTGGGAGTAGGGAGGGGACTAAAGATGACACGTGTCCCAGGGTAGGAGCAGGGGCATTTAGGGTCAGACTGGAGGGAGAGAGATTTATTTAGAGGCTGTATAGGAGGACGTGGCCAGGATTAAGCCATTCCAAGCCGAGGGTCTTCTCAGAACACCCACTGCATCTATACCACTGTCATCAGCCTGTTAGTGAAACCCCTGCAGTGACCACCTCATGCATACTCACTCACACTCTCAAAATCCCTGCGAATCCAAGATCCTCAGCTCCCAAGCGCCTACTTGAGTCTGACCCTACTGACCTCTCTGTTTCAGGAGAGGCCCAGACTCCCAGGCAGTGCTGATGTCCTGGCCCCTCCCAGTGCAACATCTTTCAGAGCCACAAACTCCTTGACTCCACAACCACCACCCCTTCATCCTCCAGGAGGATGAACCACACATCCAACTCCAAATACTCTTTCTCTTGTTCCTTCCCCCAGACTCATCTCCTCCATCATGCCAGGGGAAGCCGCAAGACTTCAAGCCACCCCCACTCTAACCTGGGGCTTCCCCGGCCCAACCTCCCCATCAAGCCCTGAAGGAGAATTTGGGGCCTGAACCCCAATTTCCTAGCAAGAACTGGGAGGCCCTTACTGAACCACTTCCCCCCAAATAATATTGTTCTATGAAGACTGCAGCCAGGGAAGAGGATAGGAAACATCTCTGAATCTCCTAGCCAGAAAACTGGGGGTGGGGGGTACACGGAGCAGAAGTAAGGGTTAGGGTAAGCAGCAGGGGTAGGGAGTGGGGGAGTGTTTTCAGGAACAATCCCCTCAGAGATTATATACATGCACACTTGTGCACACAGCCAGCAGATAGAAGGCAACCTAGCTACAGAAAAGGGAGCCAGCCCAGGCAGGGCATACCCTTCCAGGCCAACACATTGGATATCCTATCCAAGACAGGATGGAGGGTGGAGAAACATCTCCAGGGCTGAGGGGCTTTTTTATCTGATTTCCATATGCGTTGGTCCCCACCCCCGGCCTAGCACACTGGGGGTCTGTCCTGCTTCCCACGGAGCAGCCTGACAGTAGTGCAGTGCCCAGAAAAGACGACAGGAGACCTAGCCAAGCTGATTTCCCAGCGCCCCCCGCAACACATACACACACACACATACATCTGGCTGGCAGCTTCCAAGCCTCGTGGGTGGCACCACGTCCCAGACACCCTCAGCAAAGCAAGGTCGGCCAGTCTATTCCGTCTTTCCCATCACGCCCAAAAGCTTCCATACACGATGGTAGCACAAGACCCAGGGAATCCCCCCTCCACAGACACACACTACACTGGCTTCCGCACCCAATTCTGACGGCTCCCCTCACTCCACAGGGGACACCAGCTGAGCGGGCCCCGCCCCCCCAGCCGGCTCCCTCTGGTGGGGGTGGGCCCCCTGGCTGATTCTCCCCAAACCACAGGGCGGCTCAGATAACAGGAGGGAAAGAGGGAGGGGGCTAGTCCATTGGGCATCCGATCTCTCCCCAAACAGGTTTGAAAGTCTTTTTGTTTTGCTTGTTTTTGAAGAGAAAAGAGAGAGCAGGAGTTCCCAGCCGCGGTTCTGCAACAGCTCGAGGGCAGGGGACACGCGCGGCAGACGTCCCCAGATGCCTCAAGGCTGCGCGCGAAGACACGGCGCAGGCAGACGCACAGACGGGGCTCCCCCACCCTAGAGTCGGCGGCGGCGGGGTGGGAAGCCCAGGAAATCCTGGGTTCCCGTCGCAACCCGCCCGACACCCGGGCCCCTCCCGCAGCTCCTATCAGGAGCAGACCACTGGGACCCAATGCCTGCTGGAGCCAGGGGCTCCCTAAAATTCCCGGAGAGAGGTTACCTTGCAGCGGGGGACGCAACCCTTTGGGGTTGCCCGCGGGCACGGCGTCTGCCCTAACCCGGCGCCTTGGTACCAGTCGGCATCAGGGGTGTGGAGTCCCCGGAGAGGAGCCGTCCGGGGGGCCGCGGCTTAGGGGCGCGGGGCGACGGCAGCGGCCATGGCGAGTCACGTGCGGAGGCTGAAACTTTACCCGGAGCCCCAGACTGGGGGGGCGGAGGGTACGGAGCAGGGGTGGGGGAAGGCCCTTTCCCTCAGGCCCGCCCCTGCCCGCCCACTGACCAATCATCAGTCTGGGGCGGGTCTACAGGATCACGCCCGGCCCCCACCTCCTTACTAGACCCAGGGAAGGGTGAGCCTTAAAGGAGCCGCTCCTAGCTGAAGGCTGGACCGTGGGAATCTGGGAGACTCCCTCCCTCAAGCCCAGAACTGGAGATGCAGAGCGAGGAAGGAGTGAAGTTCTGCGGAAAGAATAGAAATACGGCTCGGTGGAGAAAGGACCGCAGTGTGTGGTACCCTACACTCCTTCCCTCCCAATCACACACATCCACACGGGGGTTCACGGATCACACACACCCACACACACACCTAAACCCCGGAAGGCGGGGGAGGAGGCGGCGTAATAGGGAAGTGAACGCAGTGACTCTGACCCTAGCTGTCAAGCCCCTATCTCCCATAATTATAATCCTCCTCCAGGGACCAGTTGGAACTGAGAGTTGTGTGACCTTGAGCAAGTCGCCTCCCTTCTCTGGATTTAATTTTCTCATCTGCAAAATAGGAGTACAGGAGTAGATCTCCCGCACGTACACCTCCTCTTTTCCCAAACACCTCTCCAGCTCCCGTGGTCAGAGGGGCTCTGGCCTAACCCAACCCCTCGGGTCCTCTTAAAGTATACTTCCCCCAAAAGGGCAGAGGCTTTGGGATCTTCCAGTAGGGGCGCCCTCCATGCTAGAAGACTCAGACTCAAGCTTCTCCCTCCTGGCCAAGTCTGAAGGAGCCAAGAAAGCTCTCAGTCATGTTCCAGCTGGACAGGATCTGAATCACTCTCCATCTGCAGAGACCCTAGTCCCCAACACAGTCCTGAGCCCCCTCCCAGCCTGCTGCCCTGTTTAGGAGGATCATGTCCCCATCACTAGCAGTTCACTGGGGGGGGAAGCGGAATCACTAGGGAACACACCCCCTCCCCGTTCCCAGGCAGAGAAGTGGCCGCAAGTGCCCCCACAGGACTTCCCACTGGAAGGGGAAGTGCCACACTTCCAGGCTTCCACCCCCCTGAGGTGACTCTCAGCCTGACACCGGTGGCAGAACTCTCAGACCCACCGGTCTGGTCCGATGGGCTCCGCTTTACAGACCAGGAACTAGAGGCCAAGCGTGGGCAGGGATTTTTGTCCATGGTCATACGAGTTGCAGAGTCGGGTCTAGAATTTAGGTATCTGATTGTCTCTGGTGTTAGCCCCCCAACCTTGGTAAGGTAGGACAAGCAGGGTCGGCAGGACGCTCTGCCTAGAGGTCTGCGGAGGGGGATACTGCTCCAGCAGTTCGGGGCAGCGCTTCCCGGGCCCCTTCCCGCCCGCTGAGCCAGGGTTGTGTCTTGCTCCCGTCTGCATTTCCGTCCGTCTGTCCACCGGTGCGAACCGCCCGCCCAACCTCTCCCGCCCTGTCCTGTCCAGATCCATCCGCAAACATGCGCTCAGCCGGCAGGAATGCGCCAATGGCTCCCAGATGTGGACACAGACGCTTAACCCCTTCCCCCCCAGCCCCGCCCCCACAAGGGCCTTCCAGCTTGAGCTCTGCCAACAGCAGGGAGCTCCGCCCAGATGAGGAACCAGTCTAGGAGGGGGTCAGGACCAGCCCACCCCCAGCGCCCATAGGCACCTCCTGACCTAGATGCTACCAGTCTTTCTTACAGCTGAGGCTAGAGGGGAAGGCTCATGGACACAAAAATGCAAGTGTGCATACACGCTTCCTCCCCACAGGGGACGACCTTTACATACATACACCTGCCATCACATGGGGTCAGGTACACTCCTGCACACTGAGATTCAGTCACCCTCATAAAAATGCACACTCGCGTGCATTCAGGGCACGAATGTCTACACCTCCAAGATGCATGTATGCACATCCATGCACAAACAAGCACATACAAACATTTATGCACATATAAGTGCGTGAAGCCAAGGATGGGGCACACTTCTGAACAGACATAGCAGTAGGCCTATGTGCAGATGAAGGAAGTAATTCATACACACACAAACCCACACCCCATAGGGGGTTAGACACTCATGCACACAAGACCAGCAGCTGTATACAAACACACAGCCTGCCCACCTTCAGGCACTCCCTTCCTGCCCAGTACCACCTATCCAAGGTCAAGCCCTACCCAAGCTAGACTCCAGGAGGCAAGAGAGTTGGAAGGTGGGAGGCCAGGAGTCTTTAATCTGTAGTAGCAGTTGAACTCCAGCTGTGCTGGGTACACAACAGGGCTTCCACCCCTCTCCCACCAAGGACCCTGATGCACAAGGAGACAAGAGTATCCAGGAGATAGCAGGAGACTAGCAGAGAGGCCCAGAGGCTCCTCACTCTTTAGGAAAGACACTCTTGGGGCCTATCCTTTCCCTATACACAGAAGGAGATAGGCTGGGGGAGGAGCCTGAGCTTGGTTTCCCAACCTTGTCTGTTTTCCAAAACACGGATCCCTCTTCAAACTAGAGGAAGCAAAGAGAGAGGTCCATAGGTACATGGGCCAGTGACAACTTTCAGTAGTCAAAGGCGATATAAAATAGCTTCGAGATGCCCTGGGAGGGCCCACACCTCTAGTAAAACAAGGCCTGCCTTTCACAGCCTGTGGGAACTCATAAAGAATAGCATAAATTGTAGTTTGAAGAGAACATGGAAAGCAATTGTCTTTCTAAGACCACCTGGATGTGATGCAGGTAGGGTGGGAGTTGTCTGTTGGAACTGGCCCTAACTGACTCCTCTTCCCCTCCCCAGCCTCCCAGCTTATCCCAAAAGGAGCTCCTCTCACAATTACCTTAATGGTCCCACCCCATTTGGTTCTCACAGTCCTGAGGGGCAGGGTTCCTGTTTCTATCCTACAGATGAGAAAACTGAGGCTCCAAAAAGAAATTGCCTTGCCCAAGGTTATATGGCCTGTCGGTGGCAGAGCTGGGATTCGAACCCAGTCTCCTCAACTCCCCTCTCCCCCTATTTATTCCAAATCAAACATATTCCACTCTGTACCCCGCTGCCTCTTCCTTTACCCCCTCAATGGAGCATATAGGAGAAGCACCATCCTTGCCTGGCTCTGCAGATTTATGGGTGGGGCCAGGACATGCCAGAAAGAGATCAGAGAAGACACTGGGGGCTACATACATAGCCCTCCACTCCCACCCCAAGCATGGTGCCCACCTGCCTAGCAGGCATGGCCGGGTGACTCAGCTACATCCGGGGGAGATGCCAGGGCAGTGACTCACCTACCGAGAAGAGCTGAGCCTGGCACCTTGCCAACCTCAGGACAGAAGCGACTTAGTCACCACCGGGACTGTGATGCCCAATGCCCGGCAGGCACAGCCCAGGGATCAGGGACAGGGGCAGACTGTCCCTCCATGATTACATGCGCCCCCTGGCGAAGAAGAACAGCTCTCAGCATCCTGGGGCCAGCAATGGCTGTGACTACCCCTACCCCCTCACCACTGCCCACCCTCACCACGGTAGGCCCTGCTCCAGTGCCAACAACTTTTGTGAGACCCCTGGGCTGCCCTGCCCCCCCTGCAGCCCGCACCCTGCCCATCACTCACCACCCACTCTCCCACCTGCCCCACCTCCTCCTGCCACCCAAGTTGTACCCAGGCTGTGAGTCTCCTTTAACATGTCCTGGCAGCACCCCCTGCCCCCACAGCCCCTCTCACCCCCCTCATACACTCATGCACTCATACACACTTCTGCCAGCCCTGCTTCTGCCAGCAGCTGTTGAAGTTGTTGAGCAGGAGGGAAATCGGGAGGGTGGGGTGCAGGGATTGAGTTACCAGGGCTGATGGGGTGGGCTGTCACCCAATCCCTTCCCCAGTTCATCCTCCCCCACCAACTCCCTCACCCACCTGCCTCCCTCCCCACCTCTGGCAGGCAGCCTACTGCCCTTTAAGCCCCTCCACCCCTACTCCACCTAAGCTAGAAAATAAATGTTCAAGAGTATTTGTCATGCTAAGACCAGCCCAGTATATAAGAGAGAGAGAATGAAAGAGACAGAAACGGACAGAAAGAGTAATTCCTGTGCTCAGTGCTCTGACTACAACCACTAGATGCGTATATCTATGTGTATGTTGACCCAGAAAGGGAATGAGTAACTCTGCAAGTCCCAGGAGAGTTGGTGGGGCGCAAGGGGAGTCGACAGGCTGAACAGCCTCAATCCATTTGCACTATTGATTTCTCACACACTGCAGCAGGCCTGATGGGGGGCATGATAAATCAGCCCCCCAGAGTCATAGAAACTGAGTGGAGAGCAGGGGAGGAGCTTCTGCACCACAATTTGTGGCCCACTGAGACCTGCTTTGTGGGGAGGGGCTGGGTAGCAGAGGAATAGGAGATGTTGAGTGGCAGAAGCCAGGGTAGGGGAGAGGGTGTTGGATTAAGTCCTGTCTGGAACACCTCCTTCCAGCTGGGTCTGAAGCTAATTTGAAGAAAGAAGGTGGGGGACAGATGCGCTCTGTTTGGCTACATAGGCAGGGCCCTGAACAACTCCAGGAGGCGCCATTCACATCAGAGTCTATGGAATGGCTTCCCCTGCAGCTGTACAACATGGTGGTCCTGGGAAAGAGCCTGAGGCAGGAGAGAGAACACAGACTGAATTCTGAGGGACCACAATTCTCCACTGAATTTTCTCCCCACACACCCTCAACTCTCCTGGAACACCCACCGGGCTTCAGAGGAGGGCTCCCTTCTGACTAGTGATCATATGCCAGTAGTAATCTCCCCACTTCTCAGCCCTGCCCCCTTCCTTTGTTGGAGGGATTGGCAAACAACCATGGCCCACAGGTCCTGGCCATGGCAGGAAGAGGGCTCACAAAGGGATCTGGAGAGTATGGAGACCCGTATCCTAGTCTTCTGTCTGATTCATCTGGGAACTATGGACAAATCCCTGGCCCTCTCTGGGTCTCTAAAATGAGGGAATCGGACCAGATGTCCCTTCTCTAAGGTGTTTCCAATCCCCATAGCTTGCCAGTCTGTGAGCCTGCTGGAACCTGTCCAGCACCTCAATTCACACCAGTGGCCACAGGCCACCCAAACAAACCCCAAACCTGACCTCCCTCCAGCCTGGACACAGACTCTCTCCACATAGAGACTTATAAACAAACCAGGCTGAGGCTTACGGAGACCCTGCACAAACAAGCAGAGAGGGAAACAGACCAGGTGTGCCTGGCCTGAGGTCCTTGCTACAGCATGGGAGGGAAGCACAAGGAGGTATGGTGAGGGACCATGACATGAGAAAAATGGCACAAGAGGCCCGCGCAGCTAATGACTGATGAGTGCCCTAGGTTAAATTGCATACCCTCTCTAGGCCTCAGTTTCCCCCTCTGTGAGGGGAAGGGTTTGTCTAAGCAGCCTCTAAAACCCCTTCCAGTTCTGAGTCCAGTTGGACAAAAAGACCCTGAGGAGTCCCAGGACTCCTCCACCCAGCCCAGCCCAGCCCATCTACCCGGGTCAGGTCCATCTCAGCAAGGTCCTGCCCCTGCCCAACATGCCTCTTTGCTCCGTCTGCTGCTCCTCTGGCCCTTCCTCACTCCTCTGCCTGCCTGCTTACCTTCACCTTAGCCAGCCCCTCTGCCTGCCCCGTGCTTTTCTGCACGTCCCTCCTGCCAGGGGACAGACCAACTAAAAATAGTCCCTGCAGCCTCTCTCGCCCACAGCTGCCCAAAGAGCAGGAAATGAGGGGGGCAGGGAGGCCCATGCTCTGCCCTCCCCCACTTACTCCCAGGTCAGAACTGTGTCCAGCACTCCAGCCTGGGGCTAGTGCCAACTTGGCCATCTTGGGGGCAACCCACACCCCTTCCCTAGGGGGAGGCCTGCCCATAAGTGTCTACAATCACAGAGCTGCCCCTACCCTGTGGGAGGAGGAGAAAAGAGGCAAGCGGTCTAGAGGGAAACCTTCCCAATTTCTGACAAATCAGTGCCAACCACATTGTGGGCACCAAGAGGGCAGGGCCTGGCTCCACTGACTGGTCTTTTGAGGGCAGAAGGAATTGGCATGGGGAAGCTTGTGCTGGTTTCCTTCATTCTGGCCCAGATGGAGGAAAGGCAAAATAGTGCCCCAGCCTCAATTATGCTAATCTTTTGCTCCCCAAAACACAGGGGTTTTAACAGCCACCCCCAGATATTGTGGGGGGAAAGCTAAAAGCTAAAAAAGATAGCAGAAGATCTTGGCTACCCACATGTAAAGACAGAAGCCTAGAAGTAAGAACAGGCCATGCCTGCCAGGCTGGGCATGTGCTGCCCTCAAGCTGAGTCAGAGACCAGGAGGGAGAGGCCAGGGTGCTATGGTGCCAGGGGCTACCATGCCCCCACTCCTATCCCACCTGGGATTTCTGACACCTCCCAGCCCTAGGGGAAGGCCCTCCCTGCACAGGAGGAAGGAAACCAGCTTAGCGACTCTCTGGAGCCCTGTAAGGGAGCCTGCACTGTGAGGCAGGCGGGAAATCCAGGAGTCCTGGCGCCCAGCCCAGAGAGTGAGTGAGAGAAATACCTCCGAGGGGAGGAAACAGCCCAGATCGAGACAGACACATGGCACCCCCAGCAGCTCCCAGATGTGACCCATAAGGAGGTACTGGCCAAAGGGGCTGGATGGGGAAAATGAAGACATTTCTGAATAAGAAGAGAGAAGAAAGTGGGACCGTGGGAATGGAGAGAAGGTGAGGCCAACCTGGCTCTCACCTGCTGTTCTCCCTCCTCCTCAGAGTTAGACACTCTGACATTAAGGCCATCAAATATCAACCAGGTCCTCAGGTCCTTGGTGTGTTTCCCTCTCCCCTAATCTCTGGACCCCAGCCTGTTCATTCCTGAGCTTCCTGTGGTACCCCTTCTCTGGGGCCAAGCCAAATGAGAATTAGCAGGCCCAAGGTGGAGCTCAGGAGGCCCAGGCAGTGCCAGGGGCTGTCCTCATACCATCCTCCCACCGGCTTCCCTCCCGCCTGCTCTTAGCCGCCACACATATCTCAGCTGTCGAATCCGATTAGGGCTCCTGCCCAGTGAGCCGGACAAGGAGGCCACTGGGCAGGGGAGAGAGAGAAACAAGGACGCCAAGCAGGGATGGCAGAAGGAAGGTGGAGACAGGGCTCAGGGGAGAAGGTGCGGAGCCCCAGAGGAAGAAAAGCCTGGTGGAGAGATCTGTACTCTCTGGCAACAGCTAGAACCTGCATTAGGATAATTCTGCAGTACCTGGGGTAATAGTCCTGCCTGGTTCCTCCATCCCCCACATGGACAAGGATCGGAGAAGAAAACCAAAGGCAGAGAGATTGACCTAGATTTAGGAGAGGATTCCATCCTCGATCCCCCCAGCTATAACTACCATTTGCACTGGGCTTTATGATACATTATCTTGTGGGGTCTTTATGGCAGTATTCTTGTCAGGCAAGCAGGGCTTGCTACTGAAGACCATTTTTACAAATGAAGAAACTGAGGCTTAGAAAAGGGGAAGACCAGTATAAATGCACATAGTTAAGTAACCAGGTTGTGTCCAATTCAGGCCTCTGATTCCTAATCCATTGCTCACACTAGAATCTCTACTTTCCTTCTCAGATCAAGACCAGAACTAAAGTCTGAAGCCACTCTGCTATCTACCCTTTTTTCCAAAACCAACCCTTAGGGGACTCCGGGAGCCATGGAGAAACAGAGCACACTCCACACCTAGACAGTTACCAGATGGGGACATGCCACTCACCCCACCGTACATTAAGAGCCAGAGGGATTCCCTCAAAGTGTGATGAATCTCTTCCATCACCCACCCTCCTCAGTCCACTACCCCCAGAGGCAAGATACAAATCACACATGGTTACTCAGGCAAGTCATATACCCTTCCTGTAAACCCACCAAAATAGAATGAGATGCCCTAGATCTTCAGAGAGCAGGGCCTGTCAGCCCACCAAAAGAGGGAAAAATAAGCCACTGTAAACAGTAGGTGCCATCTAGCTCTCTCCCAGAGGGCCTACAGAGGGAGTAGAAGCTTGGGGACCTCCCAGCTCTAGGGTAACACTAGGAGCCTGAGGCTCTGAAAGCCAAGGAGCTTAGGGAGCTGGCATGGCTGGGTAACTCCCCCAATCTTGTCCACACCCCCTTCCCTAGCCATCTGGGCTGAGCCTGTTCTAGCTTGGGCCACACTCTTATATCCCTCCCCTTCAACACACACAGACACCTCTATCCAAAGCTTACAGATCTTACAACCTCAGGTACACACAAACACACACACACACACAGGGATGGGGTGGGGGCTTTTTGCAATAGGTGTTGAGGTGTTGGCAGGGATGGGGGCACTAAGCCAAAAGAACTTTCGCTAGAGGAAAAGGTCACCAAAACACTCACAATCTCTGCTACCCTTCCAACACCTTGACCAACCAAGTGTGAGATAAACCTGGAAGGGGGTATTAGTTCCCCTAGAAGGCGAGTAGGGAGTGGGGGCAAAGTCTTGAGCTCTTTGGGCTAGGAAGCAAGATAGAAATCTCTCAGGGAGGCTCAGGTCCCTCTCTGGCTCTCTCCACTCTCTTTCTATTACCCCAGCACTTGCCAATTCTCCTCTCTAGGTGAGGTGGGGGAAGGGGTATTAGGCAATACCGCAAAGAAGGGTACAGGGGTATGGGGCCTGGGCAGACCTTCCCCCTACTTTCCACTTTTAGCTAGAGAATGGGGAATGCCTGGGGAGGGGAATGCAGGAAGGGCACAGGAGGGTGCAGGGGCTCTGAGCTTTCAGACACTCCACTGTTCCCAGGCTCCCACCTCCCAGGACTACAGTGAGCGACAGACGGGGAGGAGAGATGGGAAAAGCCAGAACTGGTGAGAGGGAAACGGCAAGATCCGAAGCAGAGAGGCCGGGGTGAAAGGCAGCCAAGGAAGAATTGGGATGGGGTGTGCATGGTCCTACCTGCTCAGGTGTGTGCTGGCAGGGGGCGATGGGGTTCCCAGGAGAACCGGGGAAGCCCTCTCAGCTCGATTCAGGATTCCCCCCTGCTTCTGGGTTAGGCTGCTGCAAGAGGCATAGGTTCCCGTTGGGTCCTAAAGCCCTCTCGCTAAACAGAAGGCTCTCCCCGCCCTCTTCTACCAGCCCTGACTGGGTCAGTGGGTGCAGAGCTGAGGACTGATGGGGGAGAAATAACCCGCTGGAAGAAAGATGGGTCTGAGTCATGGGCTGGGGACAGAAACAGCCCCCAGTCTCAAATACACAGCATATGTTTGGCTTTAGCTCAGGACAGGATGACATAGAACAGGAGGAAATAGACATTTCTTTCTGCCTGACCTGAGCAGATGGATTTGGGTTTTGGTGCTGGAAATGGGGTTAAGATTTCTCTCCTTATCACTCACTCCTGCTGAGCCATTCAGCTGTTGAGAATTTCGGGAAGGGAGCATTCATTTTGTATGGGTGCTCATTTCTGTCCTCTTCTTCAGACTACAGCAGTCTTCTCATTCCTACCCACTATTCCTAAGTGAGTAGGAGGCCATGAGGTAGGGGGATAACCTGATTTGCAGCAAGTAAAAGGGGCAGGGTGACTTAGATGGCAGTCGGAAATGGGTAGTTTTATATATTTAGCTGGAGGTGTGTGTATCGGGGAGTGTGTGGTTATACAGGCAAGAGTATAAGCAGGTAGAGTTGGGGAAGAAGGGAAAAATCAAAACAAAACAAAAAAGGATTTCAGGCTACATCCATTACTAGAAATGGCAAAATTATCAGTGGAAGAACAGGATGCAGAAACTAGAGATCACCTAGCGTCCCTATCTAGCCCTCGATAGGATCCTGAATCTTCATTACCAGAACAAGTTAAAGAGAGAATATTTTCCCAGATACCATTTGGGATAAATATGGGGGCAGAGGGACCTTTTAATGCAATAGATCAACTCAAGGTCACTGACTTAGTTTAGGATAGCCAACTTTCTCACTAGCTCAAAAGGGAGAATTCAGGTTTGGTGGGCCAGACAGGCAAGGAAAAGGTGGATGAAAAGTCTGCAAAGTTCTGGATTTAGAACATTTTGCAAGGAGAGTTGCACATATCTCCAGCAGCAGAGCAGGGAAAATGTCATGGGGAGAAGGGCCAGGGGAAGTCAGGGACAGCCTTCAGGGAAGGGAGGACAGCAATGCTTCCACCTCCTTCTCTGTCTTGCAGGAAGAACTGGGGAAAGGAGTTAGACAGTAAGGATGGAGGGCCCCAGAGTAGAGTCCATGGGGTGAGCTTAGGTCAAGCCTTTCACCCGAATGTGCCTCAGTTCTCTCCCAGCTGTTAAACAGGGCTCTCGGTTCTTCCCAGGCAGTTAATGAGTGTTTACAAAACACTTGGAGATCCTTAGATCTCAGCTGGGCCACCACTACAGTTATAAAGCTCAATAAGGGCTGAGTGTTATTTGGGGAGGGAAGGAGCAAGGGAAGAGGGAAATAGACTACTCTATTACAAACTAAGGATAAAACCAAGCTCAGAGAGAAGCACAAGCCTAGCTGCCACAGGATATCCTTGTGCCCTGGATGGAGGTCACCCCCACCCCCAACCACCACCAAAGGCTGGCCTCCAGCTAGCTGTAGGCAGAACCCAGACTAGCAGCTGGTCTTCATTAACTCCAGCTTTTTCACCCCCCCACTGTGAACCCACAGCTTCTACAGGCCTAGGCTAGAGGGGGCTGCCCTTGCCTGACCTTGCAGCTGACACTGGGATGGGGGGCATGGCACCAAAGGCCAAGTTACCAGCTGAAAAGAAAGTCAAAGCAAGACTCTTTTTTCCCATTGGGAGAAAGAAGAGAGGAAAGAAAGGAGTGTGGGGGTGAGAGGGTGGAGGTGGGGGAATTTAGGGCAAACAGCAGGCAGTGAAGTCAGTTGGATTGAGGCCCAGAAACCCCCACACCCTGGGGCCAAGTCTTACTCTAGCTTTGCTCTCAGCTCAAGTCTTGGCCAGGCCCCAAACTAGGGAAGGCCTGGTTGCCCCTTTCTGCCTCCCTACCCCCACTCTTATTAAATACACATTTTATCTCTCAGCATCTTCATTATCGTAACTGAAGGAGACAAGCAGTGGATGGCGGCAGCAGAGAGTGTCAGGAGAGGGGGGGCAGGCGCGGGGAGCAGGCGCACCCTTGTTATAAAGTGCTGATCTAGCTCTTTCAGGCAGTGTGGGAAACAGAGGAGGGATCAAAGGGAGTGAGGCTGATTCAGAACTCAATTAGAGCTTTTTAAAAAATGAAGCTGGCTCTCTCCTTTCGCCAGTCTTCAGCCTTTACCCAGGCCCCTTGCACCCAATTAGCTTCTACTGCCAGTGCCTTGTGCTGGGGTTGAAAATCAAGGGGAGGCCAGAAGGGCACACCTTTCCCCCTACCAAATGCATCTAAGAGCTAGACCTGCACTGTTTGTAGCTTAAGAAATGTGTTTTATAGGGCACCTTATCTCTTCAGGAGGAACCCTGGATCACAACTTTTCCCAAAAGTTAAAAAGTGGGACATCAAAGATGGGTTTCTCACTAAACCATTGCCAATTAGAGGCACAGCTTCTGGCCAATCTAGGGATACTGCATAACATCCACACAGGCATCCCTCTAACCAGCCTGTAGATAAGACTCTCCCCCATAACAAAAGCCTCCCAGGAACATGGAAGTTGCCTCAAGCAAAATACCACTACATCAGAGGGAGTGATTGGAAGGCATCTGTGAGGCTAATAAATGCTCACAACTGTGCCAAGACACATTTTGTAAGATGGAGCACCCTTCTTTTGCAGGGGCCTGCTCCACCTCAGTGCAAAAGCACCAACAATATTTACTTTCAGCTTAGAATTGTCCTCAAGATGGAGGGAAAGACAGCATCTTAGGTGGTTCATTGATCCATTCATTCATTCAACAATTACTGAATAGCCACCAGGTACTAGGTACTATACTACAAATTAGGGACAGATACAAATGTAAATAAAATGTCAATCTTGGCTCTCTCTTTTGTTCTCCCTTAGTAGTTCAAGCTAACACCTCTCGACAGATATTTAAAAAAAATGTAACTTAAGTCATATCTTATTCCCACTTCCCAGTTCTTATTGGTGTATCTTAAAAAGGCACTTAATAAAGGTAGGGAGCCATTGGGAGAGAGAATAGGGCTCTGCCAACTTTTTTGATCTCTGGGTAGCTTGGACCTCACACGTTCTTGCAGTTAGCTAGCCACAAGCAAGTTTTCATTGAGCCAGAAATGTCAGTGGCAGCTGAGGGGTTGAAACGCACACCAGCTTTA
Source organism: Propithecus coquereli (assembly GCF_000956105.1). NCBI lineage: Eukaryota > Metazoa > Chordata > Mammalia > Primates > Indriidae > Propithecus > Propithecus coquereli. Next base: position 3,819,497 of record NW_012135969.1, read on the forward strand.
CTGTGTCTATGTTCTTTCCATGGTAATACCCAACACCCTGTGGAAGCTTAATCTCCTTGGAGGGAGGGAATAAACTAGGGTATAGACACACACCCCACCACCTTCAAAAGGAAGAATGTAGGTCAGCATCTTTGCCACTACTCTATGTGAAGCAGCCTATGATCTTGGCAAAAACTAGTAACCACACAAGTCCATCCCATCCCACTGAAACTCCCACCACCTTCCCATAGCTCTCAGCTTCAGTGAGTAAGTCAGCAAGGAAAGGGCTTTCTTTCTCCTTTCTTCCCCAGCTGTCTAAATTACACTTAAGACTTTACTGACAAACATATATCAGCTTTTGCTCCCACAAGGGCAGCGGAAGCCAAGCAGGGACTTTAAGTCTGCTTCACGCATCACTGACAGAACCAACCCTGTTCCAATTGCTAAAGTCTTAAGAGCAGCAATGACCTAGAAATTGACAGTGGGGGGAGAACTGAAGGAAAGGAAACTAACACACCAGTACACAGAAAAGCCTATTTGCAAATACTAGGGGAAAGGGAGAGAAAGGAGGTAGAGGGGAAAGAAATTTGGCCCCTTTGAATCTACAAATGTGATCTTGGCTGGAAGCCAGGGAGGATACATAGCAGCCCCACTGCGAGTCAAGCCATGTTCCTGACTCAAGCCCTACAGTTAAGAGGAAGGCGCCAAGCCTCAAACACAACGAGGTGGGGAGGCTGCTCCTTTTTGGGCAGGATCCTACTGTGGACACAGAACAGACAGCAGCTGCCCACAGTGTGGAAACAAACTGTAAAGCAGTCACGTCTCTTAAGGCTGCAGCATCCAATAAAATGTAATTTAAATCAAGCCTCGCATCTGTTCTCAATCCCATTCAGTCTCTGCTTTCCATCAGCCTTCGGACAATCTTTGCAATTATGCTTGTTAACCCTTATAGTCCCAGACACTTTCCAATCTTCTAAGTATAGAACTGTGTCCCCCACTTGCAAATTACCCTCAGAGGGAATGAATGCTCTAATAAACGAGTATGAGAGAATGACATTCAGACTCGTGTCTACAGACTGCTACACACACCAGTGGGTAGTGTTCATTTCAGAGGGCTCTCTCTGCTTTCCTTTCTATCCCATACCACCTGCTGTAGCTCAGATCATATTGCCAGGATACAGTGGGCAGGATGAATGAAACAGTGGCCAACAGATCATTTGTACACATATCAAGTTCTCAAACTCAAGGCCATGTTAGAAAGGCAGGAGGCAGCAGAAGAGCTCAGGGAGAAGCTCATTCGGTCACTGGCTCTTAGACCATTCACATCACACATGGTTTGCATTTTAAGCCTTTGCTTGAATTATAAAAGTATAGCAATTTCCCAAACAAATCAAACTTAAGAACTCTCCCCCACCACCTTCCCTCAAAATTACCCCAGCTCCAACCCTGCATTATCAAAGCAGTCAATGTTATAATAGTGCCCTCTGGTGTCTCTGTCACAAATTGCTATCAAATGCCACTGGAAACCAAACCCAGAAAAGAGGAGTCTTGAGTAACCATATGGACTAATTTAATAAGACTGGAAAAATACGTTTAGATGAAAATCCAACCCTAAACTATGGCATCTTGAAACAAGTGGCTGCATCTAAGGGCAGCTAAGACTGTGGGGCAGTCTGGGAATTTTGCCTTCTGAAAGCTTGCACTCTCTTGAAATGTGATTGCTTAAAAAGACAAAGAATGCAACTTGAAAATAAATATATTCACAATCTGTAGAGTTACATTCTCCTTACTACCCCTACAACCTTGGGAGTGCCCAAGAAACTCAATGAGTCTTTAAAATGTCACAGTGCGGTAAGATCTGCAACATGAACACATTATACTCCAATAAAAAAAAAATTCTTTGACCAAACTGTCCTCCAAATCTCCATGTGGACTTGCTTATTTTTCTGGATCATTCTTTTTCATTCTTCTTACCTTAATCTAAAAGTTCTTACTAAGAGGTAAATATATACACATCCCACAACACAAATCTGTATACCTGCAAGCACACTGGTTAGAGACATACAAGTGAAGTCGTAAATGCAGTTAAAAAGGGTCTACTTGTGCACTTTGATGGGTACAAATAATAAGACCCAAAGATATTATTCTGTGCTAATATTAATAAATCTATAGATTAAAATTCATTGGTTTCAAGTAAAAAAGGTCATATTTGTTTTCAGACCTGAATAGATAAAGTACTAAAATGAAGACTCTGTAGCTCTCTAAATGCCAGCTGAATACTTTCAGGTAGGGTATAAGAGAAGCATTTAAGGCAATCCAGTAGCTAAGATATTTCCAATTAAAGCTTTGTCTTTCAGAGCATGCTCTATTTCCTTCTCTTCAATCTTCAAAAACACCTGGAAAGAAGAGAAAACGATTTTTCATGGTGGAGAACTCACAGAAGCAAAGTTATCACTACACAAACTTTTGCCATATTAAACTTTTCTCACAAGAGGCAAGCAAGTGAAACACTGCTTTTTTCAATGACCTAGAAAAAATATTCATATCATGCTCCTAATCCTCAAACACACCTTAAATCTTACCTAACAAAAAACTAATTGTTTAACTAATTGTGGTCATTTTTCAATCTTTACTTTAGCAAAGGGTAAGCTCTCCAAAATAGGACAATTAAAAGCATTATCACAAAGAAGCAGTTAGTCTTACCTTTGTTAATCGGGTTTCCTTGTTTTTCTTTAATCCTAAAATGCCCCTAGCCTCCAAGAGCCCTGAAAGCGACAAACACTCTGACTGGTCCACAGCTGCCACCTGCTGTTTGCGACAGACTTTACTATAGGCTTCGTATAACTGGGAGGAAAAAAAGAACAAATGTTGCTTAAATGTCACATCTCTTGTAACCTTATAATTTTTTTTTTGAGACAGAGTGTCTTGCTTTGTTGCCAGGGCTAGAGTGAGTGCCATGGCGTCAGCCTAGCTCACAGCAACCTCAAACTCCTGGGCTCAAGCAATCCTTCTGCCTCAGCCTCCCAAGTAGCTGGGACTACAGGCATGCGCCACTATGCCTGGCTAATTTTTATATATATATACATTTTTAGTTGTCCAACTAATTTCTTTCTATTTTTTTTAGTAGAGACAGGGTCTCACTCTTGCTCAGGCTGGTCTCCAACTCCTGAACTCAAACAATCTGCCTGCCTCAGCCTCCCAGAGTGCTAGGATTACAGGCGTGAGCCATCGCGCCCGGCCAACCTTATAATTTTTACAAAAGGGTTTGCAAAAAAGTTATCTGAATACCCTATTTCTTTCTCTTTTCAATAAAATCCTTGAATAGGCAATCTGTAGATATTCCCAAAAACCTATACTGTAATATAGCAAAGGGGCTTTGTATATTTCACAGAGAGATGCAAAAACAAAGGGGAGGATGAGGAGAAGATTAATGGTAAACTCTCAACCACAACCCAAGGGAAATAAAGTCAGCTGCCTTTTATATAGTACCAGTATTTATTCTTACTGTTAAAATCCATTTATAATTCATATCAGCTGGAGCATGATAGGCCTTTTGGAAAATATCTGCTCTGCAAAGCAGATTCTCATCTCTACCTCAGTTCCATCTGCTGAGATTCCCAACTTACCTTCCCCAGAGTGACCTCTTTGATTTTCAACTGCCTGATCAAGAGCAGCAAAGAGCAGACCAAGATCTTCTGCTGAAGAGGGAAGGAATCTTGTGCTCCTTCTTGGCTCAAGGTCATCCTGTTACTATCAACTTCTGAAATGACTTGGGATATGTGAACAAGACCAACCTGCTTGGGAATCAGGGACTCAGAGGGTGATTTACCTATAAAGTAAACAAGCCAAGCTTAATTAGAATTTTAAAATATTGTGTGTATGTGTATGTATGTTTGTGTATGTGTATGAATGTGAGATAGATGACACTAACTTTTAGCTACAGAAAATTCAAGGTGGCAAAGCAGAGATTCCAATTCTCTAACCAGCCAAGGGATGAGAGAAAATGCTATCCTCAGAAAGATGCCAAAATAATGTGAAATGACTTAGAAGGTAGGGTTATCCTTTCTCTGGACAGAATAGTGAGCTATTTTGTCTCGTGGAATGTAATTTAATGTCAGAGAGACAAAATCCGCCTCATGAAAGAGTAAGAAACAGAGAACCACTGTATTGTGCCTTGAAAGTTCCTAATATTTCAGAGGTAAATAAGAACAGAAACTTGAAGCAAAGATGATGACTGCACCTGGCAATTAAGGAAAAAAAAATAGTTGGAAAACCTACCTAATATTTTTAATCAAATGAGTGGCTAAATGTGGACAGTAAAGTCAATCCCACATCAGTCCTCCCCAAATGACCTTTGAGGTTTGGTTCACTTGCCCAAGCTGATCTGCGGTAGAGCAACACTTAAGAAAAAGTCACTGGATAGCCTAGCAGATAACAGCATCTCAAAAGCCAGAGGTTGGGAAACTGCCAAGAAGCTGCATGGGACTATGGCCTCATTGTTTGGAGACGCATGAATTGCAAGACAAATGAGAGATTTGCTCTGTAACCACCTTTGCCTGAAGTTACTTCCTGAGACCACTTGCAGTTGCACCACAACAATTTTCTTCTATTTCATTACCACAAAGGGATGCTGCAGAGGACTAATGGAGAAACCAGAGCTTGCAGATCAAGTAAGAGAATCTTAAGGTTGAAAAGAATTTAGAGGTCTATTCTTACTCCTTACCCAATGGGCTGAGTCCCAACATGAGGTCATCTATCCAGCTTTTGTTTGAGTATCTTCAATACTGAGGAACTCACTATGTTTCAAGAAAGCCCAGTTAGTTCTACCCATTAGAAAGTTTCTTCTTATGTTTAGTTGAAGTCAGTTCCCCTACAGTTTTCTGGAGCCATTAAAAGCCAATCCTATACATGCCCGAAGTCAAAAAATAGGAATTAGGTTAGTCTAATAATTTATGCCAGGAACTTACAACCTCTTTTAGCTATGTGTGTGCCAGTGGTGCTCACAGAGGCCACTCACAAGCCTAAATGGTTTTTTTTTTTGAGACAGAGTCTCACTGTGTTACCCGGGCTAGAGTGCCGTGGCATCAGCCTAGCTCACAGCAACCTCAAACTCCTGAGCTCAAGCGATCTTTCTGCCTCAGCCTCCCGAGTAGCTGGGACTACAGGCATGTGCCACCATGCCCAGCTAATTTTTTCTATGTATTTTTAGTTGTCCAGTTAATTTCTTTCTATTTTTAGTAGAGATGGGGTCTTGCTCTTGCTCAGGCTGGTTTTGAACTCCTGAGCTCAAACAATCTGCCCGCCTCGGCCTCCCAGAGTGCTAGGATTACAGGCGTGAGCCACCGCACCCGGCCACAAGCCTAACTAAATGTTATTGGTAGGGGAAAAGGAGAGGGAAAAAGGGAATAATCTGAAAAACTGAAGAGGGGGAAGAAATCAATATTTAAGTCTACGCATTGGCATATATATTGCTTACTATCAGCCTAAGCACTAATTTTGGCTACTTCTGAAATATTTTTAACTAGTTTCTTTTAAAAAGTTGATGAAAAAAAGAAAGCATTTCATGTAGAACTATAGCACTAGAAACAATTTTAATAACTCCTAACCAGTACAAGAGTAAAGGAAACAACAATCAAATCAGACTATCCTGTTTCTAAAGATTAACACTGGATATTAAACACTAACAAGATATGTAGTCCACGGCCATTTTTGTCATTTGTAACAGCCTACAGTTTACTGTAGCAAGGTGATCTTTGTACCTCTACTCTCACAGACTTGTTTAAAAGCTTTGATATCCCAAATTGGACTCACCGTTCTTTCACCTGACTCTCCCTTATTTGTCAGGCTTTGCTTTCACCTATATCAAGACTTAAAGTACACTCAACATAAGCACCCAGAGAGAAGCTGATCTAAATTTATTGTCTACAGCTTTCATTCCTAGAGCTCAGCCATTTATATAACACCCTGGGAACTCATTTCCAGTAATGCATGGAGTTTGGTACTGGAAGGCAAAAATTGAAATAAAGTAGATGAAATTGTCTAAAAACACAGACACACATAAAAATCAGTGAGTGTGGATTTAACTAGGTTCATTTGATCTTTCTACCTCTTTCCTCAGAAAAGTTAAGCTTCCAATTAAAAAGGAAGACAGGAAGGAGATAAACTACTTACATTCAGACAGTGGTTTGAGGATAGTCTGGCTTTTGACATCCGACTCTACAATTTCAATAGCTCTCCTATAAAAAAAAATTTCTAAAGTTAATTTAGTCTGAGCCAAACCAAACACCACGCCAAACCACCAAGCTCAAAAACAGGCACACTAATAAAAAACAACATGTTTTATAATTTTAAAGCCCCAAACAAAACTGGGTTATGTCTCAGCTAAAGGGGACTTAATTATCTTGAAATAATTCATGGACCAGGGATTTGAGAAACTTCAACACTAAATGGTATCCTCTTATAAATGCCAAGTAGGTCGTCATATATTGAGCCAATGATAACATTTGAGATGAAGAGAAAATGTCACGGGTAGGAGAGAGGATATGTAGTGTGGGTGACTGACTAAAGACAGCCAGCACCACCCATACACACCAAACCTAAAAGGGGTGTCCTTAGTTATATATACATAGGATATGTGTAGGCTAAACCATGCTGGCCTACATAACTATTGTTCATAGCTGCAGTCTTTACCCAAGTAGTTTGCTGACTAGGGGAAACTTTCAAATTCAGGATCATGCAATCTAGCAATAGGAAGAGCTTACTCTCCCACTGCTCTCTCCAAAGTACTTTGCCCACAGGAAGCCATAAGCTAGACCTGGATCTTCTGTGTGGCAATAGGGGGAGGTTGGACCAGCAGGCCAGCACAGCAAGTATCATTTTAATGGACCCAGTGTCCCTACTGGGAAGGAAGAAATTTCATCAGTCAGCACAGAGGCTTTCCCCAGCAGGAGGGGCAGGGGGATGGGAAGGAAGAAAGAGGTCTGGAGTACAACTGTGGGGGATCACCAACTGGAGGGAAGAAGGGGTGCTCACAAAAGGAAAGGAAGAGAAAAAAGTCTAAAGGCAAAGATGGTTCAGGTCCATAAATAAACCTGCTTGAATCCAGCTAATGGAAAAGTAAACTGGAGTCTTTTTTAATACAAATGTAATTAACCAATCTATAATCACCACAGGGAGTGCCAGCAACATCTCATTTGTTTCTCCCTCTGTAGGTAATGGACTGATAATGTTTTAGACATTAACACGGTGGAAATCCACAGCTTCCCACTGAGAAACAAGTCCTCCTTTCTGAGCATAAAAAAGTAGCAGAACGGAGCCTCTTAAGCCAAGTTCACTTGAGTTACATGAGACAATTAACAGCATTTCTTTTTTAAATAAAAGCAGCCAACAATGCCATAACTCACCTGCAAACATCTAGTGCTTTGCGAACATCTCCTGAAACAGCAGAGACTTTGCGGGCGCAGAACTGAATTGCAGCACTATCCAGAACCTGATCTCCAGATACCTTAGGATAAGACATAGAAGATGACAGTTTGAATTAGAAGATTCTTCCTCTGTAATTTAGGTCCTACGGATAAATATTTTCACATTTAAGTCTAAACTTGATTGGAGACTCTTTAAGGTCTAAGAGATGCTTTTTTTTGCTCATAAATAAATGGAGATGTTTGAATTTTCACACATTTAATCGTTTTGTAGGAATGTGGTAGAGGTTCACGAATGGAAAAAAGCAATGGGTATTTAAATGAGAGCAAAAAAAAAATCTATTTAGTCACTTTCAAAAGAGAAAGTTTTTTCATAGGTCCTATTTTTTTTTTTTTTTTTGAGATAGAGTCTCACTCTGTTGCCCAGGCTAGAGTGCCATGGCTTCAGCCTAGCTCACAGCAACCTCGAACTCCTGGGCGCAAGCGATCCTCCTGCCTCAGCCTCCTGGGTAGCTGGGACTACAGGCATATGCCACCATGCCCGGCTAATTTTTTCTATATATGTATTTTTAGTTGTCCAGATAATTTCTTTCTATTTTTAGTAGAGACAGGGTCTCGCTCTTGCTCAGGCTGGTCTCAAACTCCTGACCTCAAACAATCCACCCACCTCGGCCTCCCAGAGTGCTAGGATTACAGGCGTGAGCCACTGCACCCGGCCTATAGGTCCTGTTTTTTAAAGGCCATTAAGGAAGCATTTGAGTGATTCTTCTAACTCCTACTTTTATTTCAACACTGAAGCATCCAATAAATGAATGGAGCCATGTGTGTAAATTCACATAAAAACGTTCTCACTATGGTACATAGGAACTCCTTGCTCCATTAGTAAAGCAATCAAAGCAAAATATCTTAGAACTATTGTTAGGTTTCCCCAACACAGGTGATCCAAGGAACACATGGGCACAATGGCTGGCACTCACCTGATTAAGTCGGTCTTGCAAGATAGTAGCTATCTGAACTCTGGTATAAGGTGGAAAGTTCAACAGGTGTGGCTTACATTTTCCTCTAGCTTGAAGCCTTGGCAGAATTCTGTCTGTGAGATCCAGGGTATTAGCAATACCTGAGGGGGAAATAAATATTAATCACAACTGGTCAAACCACCCCAAAAGGAAATCTAAACCCTCTGAAAGCTAGATAAAATTTCCAGTTATAATCCATCATTTCTTTTTTTTTTTTATTTCTGCATATTATGGGGGTACAAATGTTTAGGTTACATTGCCCTTGCCCCCCTATAATCCAGCATTTCAACTGTTGCTTCCCACTTGCCCCCTACCCTACCCCAATAGATAAGATATTAGGTAAGATGTACATAGTCATTATAGAATGTTCCTTTCAAGTTCGGCTTAGAATTGTTCCCTGATATGCAGGACCAGATATTCCAAAAATCTACTACCTGTGAAATGCAAGATTATGTCATTCTATTCAGACTTAACAAAATTGATTTGATTAAATTAAAATTACTGCTTTATAGTGATTTTCTTATTTGGACAAGAAAGCAGAAAGCTGGTTTAAGATAAAATGATAGGTGATAAATAAGCTGAAAGATTAAAAAAAATAAAAAAAGAACCCTTTAGAACCATAATGTAACAACAGTGATTGAGTACTAACCAATCAGCACCAATCGGGAATTGTTTAGCCATGGCCATTCAAACAGTGTGTACAATACATCCTGCCCTTTGCTGTCCAGTTGATCCATCTCATCCAACACCAACACACTGCATACAAAGAGAAATAATTAGTATCCACATTCACCTTCTTAACCCTCCAATCTGTTTGATCTGGGCTGAATTGAAGTCACATTCCTAAAGCTGAGACTAATTTGATGACCATAATTTATCCTATCTCTCGTCATTTGTTACAAGGATACCCCCATCATGAACAAGTAACATCCAGATGTTTTCAAGCAATTAATTTAAAAACCCTTTTTCCAATTTAAAATTAGAAGGTGTATTTTTCGTTTCTTCTTTCCCTTTAAGTGTACGTAACTATCCCTCATAGAGCAAATATTGGGAATGTTCTTTTTGTGGGCAACAGATCTTGCAGATTTTCACAGAGCAACATGCAGCAGAGCAATACTTACATCATGGGGCCTTTCTCTGCAGTCATATGTTTTTCCAATTTTCTCATCATGTCCTTCCCAGCTGGCCTGGATACTTCTTCCTGACAAATCTCCTGAGCAATAGCTGGGAATACAGCCTGGGCACTCCTCAGGGACATGCAATTCAGCATGATAGTTTTAAAGCCTTTCAGTTCCTTCTAGAAAAAAATGCAAACATGGGAGTTATTTTGGCCTCTGATAAAGATTTGATGGAAGCTGAAATCTCTTTGAGGAGCTAACAGTGAATAAGAGAGGAGGCAGCTCTACTTTCATTTGGAAAGATTTAGACAATGAAACTATAAATGTCTTATTTTGAGAAAACCTTCAATCTCCTAAACTACTTTTCCTTAATCCTTAAAAACCAAGTGTCATTTTAGCAAGAGTATCATAATTCAGACTCTCAATGTACCTTGAGGTCTTGCAGAATTCGGCTTAAGCAGGCAGTTTTTCCAGTTCCAGGAGCACCAGAAAGGTAAAGACTTCCAGCTTTTTTCCCACAGATATGTTCTCTCAGGAAATTCCTGATGACATCCATCTCCTTTTCCCTGGCAGGCAGCCGATCTGGGACAGCTGTATTCAGGACCAGCTTTGCTTGCTGGTAGCAAGTACCTGTGCCAGACATAAAAGGTCAATTCGACACAACAGAAGGTGACTGAGAAGACCCACTGGGTTTCATTCGTAGTTATCAGCCTTGTTTACAATGGCTACACTAACGGCTGCCACGCAAAAACAAACCTTCTTGCTTGAACAGTCTCATACATGCAGATTCTTTCTCCAACGGACATCTCTGCTTAGAACTTGTTGTGCTCTCTTGACTTTTTCGAACTGAGGAAAGTATTTTGTTTTGGTGAACTTTGGCTTGTTCTCTTTTGCTAGGAGATTTAACTGTCAGCTGATTGTCAAATACCAATCTGCGTCCCTTTCCCTTAGACGTGTGTGAGCGAGGGGGACCATTCTCTTTCTTGCCTTGCTTTGGTGGAGAACAGGGAGGTAAATAAGGAGTGTTGCATAGGTTTTCATCACCTGAAACATATTAAAATCAAATCGTGGTCACTCTTAGCAGTGGATAGTAAAAGGACTTGCAAAGACCTCTGCCTCCCCTATAAAGAGGTGAATTTTGACCTCAGTCAGAACCACCAAAATAAAATGCTCTCTCAACTAGAAGCAAATATTGGCCACCAGATGGCACCACTGATTGCACTACAGTATTCCTCCGTTTTGCCTTCAGTGGTTTCAGTTGCCCCATGTCTGAAAATATTAAATGTAAAATTTCAGAAATAAACAATTCATTAAATTTTAAATTGTGAGCTGTTGAGTAGCATGATTAAATCTTGCACCATCCTTCCTGGGACATGAATCATCCCTCTGTCCAGCATATGCACACTGTATACATTACAGTGATTTGGTAGCTGACTTGGTTAACACATCAAAAAACAGTGTGTGTGTGTTGGGGGGGGCGGGGTTCGGTACTATCTAAGATTTCAGACATCCGCTGAGGGTCCTGGAATGTATCCCCCATGGATAAGAAGGTACTACTGTATCTGGTAGAAACCAAATGGATTTTAGTGGGATGAAATTCTAAGATTGTTCTAAAACAAGGTATCTCAGTCTTGACACAATTGACATCTTGAACCAAATTGTCAGAAGGCTGTCCTGTGCACTGTAGGATGTTTAGCAGGATCCTGGCCTTTACCCAGTATGCCACCCCCTCAGCTGTGACAACCAAAAATGTCTCCAGATACGGCCAAATCACCTTGCACTAGAAACAAATGCTCTAAAACAGGAAAAGATTACCAACTATTGTTCTAAAACAAGGAAAGGACTGAAAATATCAAGAATGTCACCTATTTTTTTCTTTCAATTTCACAAATATTGAGGCAAGTTTCATAATACCATGTAACTGCAAGGTCATTTAAAACACTGACAGAACTAAGTTCAGTATTAAGGAATTGAAGATCAGACCTATTAAGTAGTTCAGAAAGTAATCTTAATAAGTGGCTTAACCCTGGAGTTCAGTAAGCACTTATCAACCATTCTGAAAATAACTAAAACGAATAGAATAGTCTCAAATCAACTTAGAAATCTCCTTCAAAGGACAGGTATCTTATCGAGAAAAGAAAGGTTGACAGCTACTAGTGAAAAAGTTGTATGTAATGCATAACTTACCCAGACGTTTTCTAGGGCTGAGAGGCAGAATTTTTACACAAGGAGAACAGGGTATAGTCTGGACATTTGTCGGTCCTAGTTTGGTGTCCAATGTCTGAGGCAGTTTCTTTTTTGGAAAATTGATTGTAGCCTGTGCCTGGGATCGGGTTTGAGGCATGATGGCAACACAGCTGGATACAAAAAGAACAGGACAGCCAGTCAATATGTAAAAGTGAAGGAAAAACAACATGGAATTTATTTATACTGATGATCAACACTCATTTCATGAGTAAATTATAACAGTATTTTAGCATTCAGTTCTGCTTCACACCCAAATCTATGCAATAATAGCTAACATTTGTTTTCTACCTACCATGTGTAAGATGCTGTAAGAAGCACTTTATATATTAACTCATTTAAGTTGCACAACTACCTGAGAGGTAGGTACTATTATGATCTTTGTTTCACAGATGAGATGCAGAGAGGGGCAAAGTCACAGAAAAGCAGGGATATAACCCCAGGCATTCTAGTGCCAGAACCCAAGTTCTTAACCACTTGAACGATGCAGTGAGAAATTATCTGAATTGACTTTTATGGTACTAATTCCCTCACTCCAGCCTTGCGGGGTACCTTTATCACCAGCTTCGCCCAGCAACCGCCACGTTTACAGTCGCACCCAAGCCCTCACAGTGAAGCCCACTCTTCCCTCAGTTCGTCCCTCTGCCCCTGCACTCAGTCTCCACTCTACACAGCTTTCAACCCCACCCCAGGGCATTTCTTCCTACAACTTTCAGCTCCTTCGCACCACACACAACTGTTGCAACTACTCTGCGGGCGCACAGGCCCCTTCCCTGACCCCGACCTCAGACCTCCAGCGATGTCAGCTCTCTTCCCCTGCCTTCTCCTCAGGCCTAGCGGAATCCGCAGCGCTCGCTCCAGCCCTCGCCCAACTCCATTGCCTCCCAGACCCCAGGCCTCCCTGAGCAATCCTCTCCTTTCCATCTAACAGAGCTGCCTCACCTCAGTGCAGGCTCCTCACGTCTCACACACGACCTCAGGGACTCTCCACAAGATCCTGAGCAAACTACACACCAACCGCAGCAAAGCCCTGCCGCGCTCGCGCCAAATCTGCTCAGCTACAGCGTTCCCACCTCCCGCCAAAGCCCGGCCTCGCTTCTGACTGGCTGTTGCCACAGGGCCGTGCGTCTTGGCCACCGCCCCTTCTTTCGCGTCCAATCCTGCTGGAAGGCCCACAGCCAATGAGAGCGCCCCAGGTCTCCGAGCCAAAGTGAAGTCACGCCCATTGAGCTGGGAGGGCATCTACATCCGGGGCCTCCGCGGAAAGACACGCGCGATTTAGACAGGGCGACTCTGGGTAAGGCGGGACGACGCCGCCGTAAAGCTCGGCGGGAGGTGTAGTCTTTACCTCACGCGACTCTAGTTCCGCGCTCTTCTTTCGACTGGCGCTGTCTCATGATGTGCCTGCCCCTTCTCACTGCCAAACGTACCATTTTTGTTATCCTGATGGGCTAGATTTTCAGAGAGCTACTACATAATGCCTACCGTTTTTTGGGCGCTTCTGTGCGCCAGGTATGATGTTATGCACTTCACTTACTTCTCTAATGCTCAACCCTCCAAGGCACAAAGCAAATATGTGCACAGGGTTAGAGGTCACAGCATCTTGGCAGCAGTGAAGAGCCTAGGACCCAGGTCTCCTGACACTTCAACCAGTGGTTTTTTTTTTTTTGGTAAAGTTCTACACACCTATGTAAAGAAAACAAACTACACTGTATCTCTTAATTTGTGCTTGAAAGGTGAGAAATAGGACTAAACCCTTTGCTTTTATGTTGTTCAAGATAAGATTATTATATTCTGTGTACCTTCTTGCCATTAATCCACACATTGCAAGGAAGGAAGAGAATTATGGCCCCTTAATTTTAAAATCTTTTATGGCTAAACAACAGGGTTTCAGAGCCAGGGAAGACAGCTGTAGAAGAGGCAAGCTGAGCTTTTAATGAAAAATATAAATTAAAGCAGTAATTTGCAGGCCATCTTCCAATGCTAATAACCATCTAAGCCTTAGGTTCCTTTAAAGGCCAGAACACGATTCTAGGTGATGGTAAACATTTATCTTGTATCCTTCAATATCAAATAAAAGGGCCTAAAAGCTGAGAAATGGAAAAGCAACTATTACAATCATCAGTTAATTGTACTTAGTTCATGTCGGAGCTAAGAGCCAATATTGAGTTGCTTAAGTGTATGCCAGGGACTGAGCTCCCTATATCACCTATTAATCTTCACAAGCACCCCACGAAGTTGGTATTATTTCCATTTTACAAATGAGGAAACTGAAGTAGAGGGGGTTGAATAAACTTGCCCAAGGTCACACAACTAGTAAGAGAAAGAGCTCAGATTTGAACTCCAAAGTCTGACAGAAAATCAAACTCTTAACCACTTAATATAGGGGGATGATTAGATAGATGTAGGTTCTAAACATGAATAGATGGTGGAGTACATTTTGGGAAGCCTTTCTTAGCAGCTGACAACTGCAGAAGTGAAGAGAACAGGCTACAATGAATGGAAAAAAAGCACAGAATGAAGGCTTTTAGACCAGATGGTATTTCTGATCTCTTAATAGGACAATAGAACCCAAGAAGCAACTTTCACTGTTCACAGCCTGGGGGGGACCTAAAAATTACCCTCAACAACCTCAAATGGTAGTATTTCCAGCCAGTTCTAAGTGATGGCGGTGGTGAACAACCTACCTCCGTTACAGTGGGATAGAGAAAGCAGATATGCAATATTGGAGCCTATGAAAGTACTGACCAGGAAATATAGCACTGGCCCAAGAAAAGCCTACAGAATAAGTGACCACTGTAGAAGCAGGCAAAGAATCAGAGTCAGGATTCAAAGGTCTCTAAAAGGTTATCTACTTGAAACTTCCCCTTGCCGCTAGTAAGGATCCTCCAGTAACATGACGGGCACGCCATCATACTGTTTCTGGCTTCTATGCCTTTGTTCTTGCTGTTTCCTCTGCCTGGAATGCCACGCACCATCCTTATTCCCTGGGTCACTCCCGTAAAGTCTTTTAATACCCTGCATAGGTTTCTCCTGGAAGCTGTACTAAAGTTATCTACTAAGCAATGAGCTCCTTGGAGGCAAAAGCCATGTCTTATTCATCTTTGTGTTGCAGATGCCTGGTACAGAGTGAAGTATGCAATAAATGCTTGCTGAATGAAGGAATGGAAAGGATATTCCTGCCAAGTTGACATCCATCCTTTGCATAAACACTCTTGTGGTTGGATAGCATAGAGTCCCTTAAATCTCACACCCCTAAACCCAGGACGGCAGAATGAATCAATTATGTGTAAAACCTATCAAGACTGGGCTCCAGAGAGTCAGAGGCGAAGCATTTTCCCAGTTATCCTCTGGGGCGGTCAGGATCCTGAGGTTGACATTTTTCTATTTCTAGTTCATTTTTCATAGTTCTCTTACCTCTGTCTGCAGAGTATGAGGAAGTCAGAGACAGGCATCTTCCTTCTAATGAGTCGCTCAGTTTATGGCTGGATTGGGTCAGGAAATACTTAGGAGGCATATTTATGTCAAGCAGCTGTGCCTCAGTAATAAAGTGAGCAAACTAGTGTCCTTAACACCTGCTAACACATACACACAGTATTATGGAGGAACCAAATCACACTGTAAGGACCTGTCTGGCCTTCTGTTTGAGTGTGTGTGTGCATACACACACAGACCAGCAAAACCATCCCAGTAAGACAGAGAGGGCTCATAAGGTTAGCAAGTTAAGGGTCATTCAATGCTCAGGGGTCTGTAAGAAAAAAAAGTAAGGGAAAAATTATCAAAGAAGATACAAATAAAACAACAAAAAGAAATAAAAAGTAAAAATAGAAAAAAAAGTAAAGAAAAAAGGGTCATTTAGGCAAG
The DNA here is from genome assembly GCF_000956105.1 of Propithecus coquereli. Taxonomy (NCBI): domain Eukaryota; kingdom Metazoa; phylum Chordata; class Mammalia; order Primates; family Indriidae; genus Propithecus; species Propithecus coquereli. The sequence goes on from NW_012135969.1 coordinate 3,835,139, forward strand.
CTCCATTTGCAGACTATTTAAAGTCAGGAGGAACAACTAAATCAATAAATAGGTAGTTTATTAATCATATTAATAACAATGATGGGTCAAATAATCAAGGATTCAACCAGTCTGGTAAGTATGGATGAAAATGAACAGTCTTTTCTCCTCCCTCCCTCCCTCTCACAGGTTTTTATATCTAAATTATGTGAGTGATTCATACACAAACCCATTAAGAATCAGTATGGGAAATTTCAAGACCTTTGCTAGTGATGAAAGTGCAAGTTAAGCTCATTAAGCCTTAGTGGTTATTATGTCAGCTGACCACAGTAAGCAGAGAATGGATGAATTTTTACACCTAAAGTCAAAGTTCAAGAAAAAGAGCTAAGATTTCAACTTTTAAAAAGCAGTGAAGAAGAACAGCCAACACCCATATAAAAATAGATACACAGTCTGTATGCTCTGCCCCCACCTTTTCTTCTACTCCTCAATTTGAGAACCTGCCATGAAACACAGGTAGAAAGAACCGTAAGGGACACAAGGAAAAGGACACAAGGCCAGGGGGCCTCCTGAGTTCCCTGAAATCATGGACAAAGGGGAGTTAGGTGGAAATACAAGGACTGTCAGAATCTCTCAGCAAGGCTAACAAGAACTGTGATTTTTCAAAACATAGCAGGAGGGGAGGAGAGAAAACTCTCAGGAAACTGCAGATGATTCTGCCCAGGTCAGAACATCTACATTCTGAGGTGACCTGGAATCAAACCACTACACTTACCCAGAAAATGAGGCAACAGATTTTCTGCCCTCTCTAGGCCACCACTTGAGGCTGTATTCCAGACAAGAGTACACAGTTTTCAGGTTTTTGTTTTTGTTTTTAAGCAAGGTTTAATTAAACTGCACGGCATCCAGAAGAAAGAAATGTACCAAAGGATCCAACCTGAGACCAGATTATACATTTTAGAGGGAGAAAAAAAAAAATCAATGCTATTTGGAAAAAGGAGCACTGTAATCAGAATATAATTCCAAAATAAATCATACATGCCAGCAACTTCTGGGTAAAAAAGAAAAAAAAAATGGAAACGGCAAAATAAATCATACAATAAATTATTTTTTGAGAGAAATTGATCCACATGCAGACAGATGAACACACACATGCACACACACAGACACACGTGTCATTCTAGTCTTTTATTCAGTGTTGACTGTCACTTCCATGCTGGGCACCGTGGAAAACGACAAAGGTTAGACACGAGAAAAGAAGGCAAGGCCCCTCTGCCACCAGTGGAATGGGATTTAAGACAATTAGAGAAGGAACCCACTACGTTGTGAGAAACAAGAGTAGAAAGAAGAAAACAGCAGTTATCAAGGAAGATTTTAATTGCTTCAAAGGGGAGAAAAGAAAGCACAGAAAACTAACACAAGTAAAGGCACAATGAACGTGGAGTTGAATGGAACCAAACCTTTCCTTCGGTTAAACAGCTATCTTTTTTTTTTGCATGTGGTTTTGAAGGTGATTGTTTCGTTTTGTTTAGAAGAAACGAGTCTTGAAGGCAGAGTTGTAAGGACACTCTTCTCTCCCTTGCCATTCCTGAAATTAGGGTGGCTTAACAGAGGCCACCGTGACCACTTAACCAGGGACTGAGATTCAATAGGGAAAGAAAGACTACAACTGGAATGTGAAGGATCTGATCTGCAGTTGATCACAGGTTGGGTTTCCAGAAGGACAGACAGCTCAGTGCAGTGCCATCAAAGGGCCTCAGATGCCCTACACTCCACCCCCAGAGCTTCACAGAAGGGAAGAACCCTGGAGTCACATTTCTCCCCCAGTCCCATAAGCACTCAGCCTACAGATTATTTCAAGTGATCAGGAGAATTAAAACACACCCCAACCCTGAGTTGCTCTGTAGCAAGTCTATTTACAACTTTTTTCTCACCTCTCCCTGGAGGTAAATCGGGATTTCAAGTTGGGAAGCCGTGGGATGAGGGATTCCCCCAGTGCAATGGCCAGTGACTACTTTCCTTGTCTTTGCCAGCTGGGAGAGCTGGGATGAATTCCTGGAGACAGCAGCCTCACGTTCATCGAATGGGGTAGCCCTAGGCTCTCTCTGCTGGCCTAGGCTGTGAAAATGGTAGGGCATTGCAGCTGGAGCAAAGCCCCATGACAGAGAAAACCACACCTGGAATATCAAAGTGCTTTGGTCCAGGTTTGGTGACCAGAGAAGAAGGGGAAAAGGGGCACCTAGCTCATTTAAAAACCTGGAGGCCACTGCCCTGCTTCCCAGATAGGGCGGTAAGAAACAACTATTAAGTTTTTCCCACTAGGGAAAAACATCACAAAACCAAACCCACGCAAGGGCTTTTAATACAGCTTCCTGATGCTTAGTTGGGCAATGTCTCTTCCTTCCAGGAGGGGACAAGGGAGTTAATGGGACCGGGCAACAGTCTCAACATGAGACCACCCAATGTTCCACTGAAGAGACAACATTCCCACAAGCAGATAAAAAGAGCAGTTTAAAAAGGTGAGTAGTTTTAGTGCTCTTGTAGCCAGCCCACCTTAAACCTATATTACAAGCTTTTTACAACATACAAAATAGACCAGTAACTATGAGGATCACATTCCCATCTTCAATAGTAAATATACATGATAATATATCTAATATTAACAGTGGGACCAAATAATGTATAAGGCAAAGACATTTAAACAAGTGCTGTGTCATCAAAATGCTCTGAAGAAGAAAACCCATCTGACTAGATCTAGACCTGGGCCTATATTCATGAGGCCAAGACGACAAATATACAATCAGTATCCATGTGACACAGTCCAAATGCTGAGGGTATGAGGGGCAGCAGGTCATGGGGAGGAAGATATCAGCCCCAGTGAAAAGCTGGGGTTTGGCTTTCCTTGTGATATTTTGATGCTCTATGTATGAGTAAGGGGGGAAAAAAAAGACACACTTTGATAACATTGTACAAAAGGCATCACCTCCCATTTCAAAAATAAATGGGAAGACTTCACAGTCAAAGTTCAGTAACTTGTCAGCATCTACCCTGGAATTCTGCTGCAGCATCAACGCTTGTCCTCTCTCCTTTCCCCTCCACTAGCATCCCCTCTTTCAGCTCTACTCCAGGATGCTGGGGACACTTCTGGGAGATAACTGCTAACAGACTTGAAAAGAAGAATGATAAATAAAGCATGATTAGAAAAAGTTTGGTGACAGACCTAATCATAGTTTGTCCCAAGAGTCAATGTGGTCCAGGGGATGGCAAAGGATAGCAGACCCCATACAAATAACCCAAGTTGAGCCCTCCCTCATCTGGCACGGGGAGACCTGCGTTTCACCTGGCACCAGGTACAGATCCTTAGCCTGTGATCCAATAGATTGGAAAGGTCCCTCAGGTAGTTTAAGCCTGTGTGACGTGTCTGGTGAAAATTTTAAACTAATTTTCCCTATTCATTTTAAAAAATAGCCATTGGTCTCCCTCTTCTCATGCCAGGCTTTGTACAGCCTCTACGCATGACAACAGCTGTAGCCAAAGCAAAGCATCTGGTATGTGGAGCCCAGGAGCTCCATCCTGCTGCTGGTCCCTGTCTTCTCATCCACTTTCAGTTCCTACCTAGATTAGGAACCTCCATTTTCTCTGTGCTCTTTAACTAGGACCTGGAAGACGAAGAAACAACGTATTGCTGGCTGCCAAGGAAGATCTACTGGACTGAGGCACACCTCACCAACATCTTTGTGCTTCTTGGCATAGAGGAATCTCTGAATGTCCCCATAAGCTTCAACTTACTTCCTCAGCCTTCTCTACTCTTCTGTGTTAACCCCTGCAGTCTTGGGAAGGCAAGAGTGGTGGAGAAAGGAAGAGTCTGCTCAGTCAGATGGGCTGTGAACTTCAGTATGAACAGGCTCTAAAGTCCTTTGTAGCCCACAGAGCCCTTCCATGAGGTGCTTCACCCTTCCCTTCTTTGCCATCCTGGAGCACCCTCCAGGGGCTAAAGGACTGAAAGAACCACTGACCACTCAGGGCCAGTCAGAAAAGACTGAGGCAGACTCAAGTTTGCGGTTAAGGCCAAGGCCCAGGCCCTGTCTTCCTCTCTCCCACCAGAGGTTTCTGGGGCTGGTGAGTCAGGAATGAATGAAACCCCCACAAGTGACTTTTCTCTTGAAAAGTCATGAGGAGGTGGGGGATGGGGGGGAGGAAAAATCCCTCAGCCTAGCACCCTGAGGAAATGGGGCAGGGAGTCCCAAGGGACTCAAATGGCTCCTAGTCCCTTTGCTGCAGAGGAACTGACTAGCTCTAAAATCACTTAGTTTATTTCACCCTCTCTTTTTATTAAATGTTTAGTTCAACTGATTAGTTTTTAGTGTTTATGTCCAACTTATTCCTGGGCTGGGGGATAGGGTAAGAACAAAACCAAAATGCCCCTAAAAATAAAGCAGACCCATTTCCTTGCCCTTTCTCCAAACCTGACCTTTAAAACAGATCACTTCTCTGCAAACTCCTTTCCTGCTTCACTAAAAATGCTCCCCTGCCACCCAGAAGTCCTGGCCATGCCGGCTTGCTAAATGATGAAATATAATATACCCGCCAGGCTTCCCCCACAGTGGGGAGGAGGAGGAAGGAGTATCATTCTGCCCTGCCCCAGCAATAAGTTAATTCATCACAACAAGGCACCTTTCCCCAAGAGGAAAGCAGGAGATACAGAAGCTTTTTCCTCATCTGGCTAGCAGGGCTTGCTAGAGGAAGGATGGATGCAGGGTTTGAGACCCTATATCAGTATCAAGAGTCCGATCACCAAGTCCAGAGACGAGATGCATAGATGGAGGTGAGCTGGGAGGACGCTTGGAGTCTAGGGTTGGTTGCACTGGAGAAACATGTTAGGAGCTCTCATGCAGGTTTCCGGGGAATGGAAGGGACCATCTGAGAAGAAGAGGAGGTCCATCCTTTTCCTGAGGAACAGGACCAAGCCAGGCTTCACCTGAGAATGGGTGGCAGAGGTGGGGCTCCACGGGCAGCTGAAAAAAACAAAATAAAAACCAAACACATACAGGTCATCCACCAGACTCTGAAGAACCTAAACACTCCTAAAATAAGAGAAAGGCTCTTTATGCTAACCTTTAAAATCTAGGGACTACATTTTGTTGTTGTTTTGGTTTTTTAAGAAAATGAAGATGAGGAGAAGTAAATTTTAACCAATGAAAACAAACAAATCATACATTCTATGCAATTATGGAAAAACTTTCTTTACTACTATTCTCACCTCGGTTTGTTTTGCTGGGATATATTCTCTGAAAGTGTTTATATTCTTCTGGAGCAGGAAAGTCTTCTACTGGATGGAAGGAATACTTTGACTCAAAATCATCTGCAAAAAAACCAGAATATTAATTCATATCACCTTTGCTTGTGCTACCACAGACCTCTGGGCACTTACGATCCTCGCCCCTTACTAATCTCTCGTTCATTCTGATGTGCTGCGAGGGCCGGCCTCACCCACTAAACCAAGGTTCCTGAGAACAGCAGTAGCATCACTCTATGTGCACTGCATACACAGAGGGTGTGTTCTAAGGCTCTCAATATTAAGGGGTGAGTCTTTGAGCTGATTTCTTTAAATCTTTCCACTAAAAATCAGGCATATAACAGGAAAGGAGCCCAGCTGTTTGCATGGAAGCAGAAAGAAATATGGTTCTGTGCTTCAATAACATGGTCATTTTAGGGACTAGTCACCATGTGAAACCAACTGAACTGAATACACAAACTGGTAGAAATTCATTTAAAATGGGAATATTTAGGTCCAGCTAGTAGGAGATTTGAACAGATAATTTCCTTTCAGCCCAGGTTTTTCTCCTTTAGCTATGCAACATAGTAGGGATAGCCATCTCCTGGCTCCCACTCCTACTTTCTATGGCCTCTCCACAAGAAGGTTCAAATTTTCTACAGGTGTGGTTTGATCATGGTCCAAAGGTTTCTACAATAAGGATGTATCTTTAAAGCAAAAACCTTGGTCTAATAGGAACAGCAGGGAATGTGGAGGACAGGGGACAGGGGAGGAGAGCAACTATTAAAGAATCCAGTGTTAGGGCCGGGCGCGGTGGCTCACACCTGTAATCCTAGCACTCTGGGAGGCCGAGGCAGGCGGATTGTTTGAGCTCAGGAGTTCGAAACCAGCCTGAGCAAGAGCGAGACCCCATCTCTACTAAAAATAGAAAGAAATTAATCAGACAACTAAAAATATATAGAAAAAATTAGCCGGGCATGGTGGCACATGCCTGTAGTCCCGGCTACTTGGGAGGCTGAAGCAGAAGGATCCCTTGAGCCCAGGAGTTTGAGGTTGCTGTGAGCTAGGATGACGCCACGGCACTCTAGCCCAAGCAACACAGTGAGACTCTGTCTCAAAAAAAAAAAAAAAAAAAGAATCCAGAGTGTTAGGACTACCAGGGACCTTACAGATCTTTTCCAGGGGTCCTCAACAGAGTGTCTAACAATGTCCTCTGGATAACCCTTACTTAGGGTTCCATCTCAGAACTAATGAATTAGAATCTGCTAGGTAGGAGCCCCAACATTTATAACCTTGGAAAAGTTAATCTGGTATGTTCCTGATCTAGTCAACCTCCTCATTTTACAGATAGGGGAAGTGAGGCTCCAAAAGTGAAGTGACTTTCTCAAAATAAGGCAGCTAGTTAGTGGCTTTTGATTACCAGATAAATGTTGTATAGTGTTTTGTTTTTACAGAGCCAGAAAGGAACTCTCCTTCCTAGGAAGATACATAATTCCTCTCTGAACAATCCTAAAAAGCATACGGAGCTAAACACAATGATCCTGAGGGGCACAAGAGTGGCTTTAGAGCTAGCACGACACTTGCTGATGTTACTTCAATCTATTCCAAAGCAACCAACAGAGATGCTGGAGACCCGAGTGCAAAGTCAGGAGGGGAACTGCTGTGAAGAAAGGATAGCATGTGGCATTCCCACTCTACCCTGGCCATCTGGCAGCCAAGGCACTGGAGTTAGTGAAGTCACCACAGGAACTATGGGACTAAAACAACTAGCTACTCACCCAAGAAAGATCGGACAGTGGTGATAGAATCTCTGTGGCCATTCCTCAGGGGTGGTGGTGGAGGAGGGGGTGGCCCCGCTGGTGTCCTTGAGGGTGGAGGTGGGGGCTTTCCTCGGCTTAGGGGTTCTGACCCATGCATTCGGTATGGTGGGGGTGGCGGTGGAGCATCCCTGGCACCATTTCGGATCATGGGTGGTGGAGGTGGAGGAGCTGCAATCAAAATCCAAAGTAGTTAGGCCTGGATGTGGAGATGACAAGCGGGTAGAGGGATCTGAGAGACATGAGCTAAAAGACTACCTCGGTGTGTTCCCGAATAACCAGGCACTGTGAGCCTCTGGGTGGCATTTAAAATACCATATTCACCTTCCCCCAATGCTTATTTCTTTTTTCTTTTTTTTTTTTTGAGACAGAATCTCGCTTTGCTGCCCGGGCTAGAGTGAGTGCCGTGGCGTCAGCCTAGCTCACAGCAACCTCAAACTCCTGGACTCGAGCAATCCTTCTGCCTCAGCCTCCCAAGTAGCTGGGACTACAGGCATGTGCCACCATGCCCGGCTAATTTTTTCTATATATTTTTAGTTTTTAGTTGTCCAAATCATTTCTTTCTATTTTTTAGTAGAGACGGGGTCTCGCTCTTGCTCAGGCTGGTCTCGAACTCCTGACCTCAAACAATCCACCCGCCTCGGCCTCCCAGAGTGCTAGGATTACAGGCGTGAGCCACCACGCCTGGCCCCAATGCTTATTTCTTGAACATCACCACCAATCTTCCAGATACCAAGGTTCAAAGTAAATGTATGACCTTTTTTCATTTCTCACAAGTCAGTCAAGAACACTATCTACTCTTGATGATTTTTTCCCTGATTTCTCATGCCTTCCTCCACAATTCTAATTCAGGTCTTTCTCATATTTAGCCCGTTCTGCTGCAAAAGCCTTCCAAATGTTCTCCTTGCTTCCAATTCATTTTGCATACCACCAACTCACTAAGCTCCCTAAAACACTTGTTCAAATTTTTTCAAGGGCTTTGCATTTCCTACATTATAAAGTCTCAAATCCTTTGCTTACATGATTAACCTACCACGTCAATCAGCCTGATCTCACCTTTTCCTCTCTCTTTCTGAATTCCTGGGCAGGGTTAGGCATCCCTCTTCTGCACTTCCACTGCAGTCTGAGCATATCTGCCACTCTACTATATTGTGCCATAATTGTTCGTTATATGTGCTTCTGCTCCAGTATACTATACACTTCTTAATGTCAGAGCAGTTCCTTCATCTGGGTTCCCAAGCTCGGCCAAATGTACAGCACATGGTAGGTACTTAATCAATGTTTGCTGGATAAACCGAATTACAAATGCTTTTTTTTTTGAGACAGGGTCTCACTCTGTCACCCAGGCTAGAGTGCAGTGGCATCATCATAGCTCACTGCAACCTCAAACTCCTGGGCTCAAGCGATCCTCCTGCCTCAGCCTCCCAAGTAGCTGGTACTATACATGAGAGCCACCACATCCAAGCTAATTTTTCTATTTTTTTGTAGAGATGGAGGTCTCACTCTTGCTCAGGCTAGTTCTCAAACTCCTGGCTCAAGTAATCCTCCGGCCTCAGCCTCCCAAAGTACTAGGATTACAGGCATGAGCCACTGTGCCCCACCCATATGCTTTGTTCTTATGACTCCCCGCCCCCTGGCCCCCCGTGCGATACTCTAATATCCCTCTTCCCTGACTACCAAATCATACCTGTCCTTCAAGATTCAAATTCAAGTCCCATGTTCTAAAGACTTTCCCAAAGCAATCCACTCTATTCTGAGTCCCTTCTTCTTTGCTCTCCCTCAACATATACAAGTTATGTCACTTATTCTATTATAGCACTTAACAGTACAGATTAAAATGAGTGATTTTCAAAACACATATAGTAGCAGATCCATCTAAGTTCTCGAGAAGTTACGTATCTCCAGTCACAGTCTCAAAAAATTTCAAAAGGCCGGGCACAGTGGCTCACGCCTGTAATCCTAGCTCTCTGGGAGGCTGAGGCAGGTGGATTGTTTGAGCTCAGGAGTTCGAAA
>NW_012135969.1:3844429-3857226 GCF_000956105.1 Propithecus coquereli
AGTTTGAGGTTGCTGTGAGCTAGGCTGATGCCACGGCACTCTAGCCCGGGCAACAGAGTGAGACTCTGTCTCAAAAAAAAAAAAAAAAAAAAATTTCAAATATCTCTTCTAGAACTGCCTCCAAAGCCAGGTTATGAGACAGAGCCATAAATATCATTATATGATGGTCCCATTTCATTTGTAAAGTTGCCTCACCACCAACAATGAAAATATTCATACTTGTGTCTGACTCTGTTTTTTGGCCATTTTCAAAAATGAAATTTGCCCTTAAAAGACAAAGATTAGCCACCAAGTTAATGTCAGAAGCATGTCTGAACAAATGGCAACATCACTGGAATAGATGTGTTTAAGCTGTATTACTCCTATGCTCTGCATTAAACTATTAACAACAATAGCAGCTACCATTTATTGGGAGTCCCTTATGTTCCAGGCATTTCATATGCACTACATCTTTAAAAATTCTTACAGCCACCCTAGGAAAGTATGTATTGTCATCCCCATTTCATAAATGAGGAAAATGGTACTCAAGTTGTCTAGGGTCACAGATCTAATAAAAATACACTAAGCACATGTCTGCTCTTTCCGCTACCCCCGTAACTGCTTTTCATAACTACCTTAAGTTGTATGTATCTCATCCCCCCAACTAGATCTACAATCCAGTGAGTTGGAAGTGTGTCTTCTGGTACCTAGGCCACATTTAATAAATAGTTGTTACCTAAATAGTACATGGAGAGACTACTTGGTTTAACAATCTTGTTTTAGTAGTAAAAGCATATCTTATTATTCCTCCTGAATTCCTGTCAGAATTTTTGTAGCGTGACCATAGTTGAGCAAGTAACACAGTAATGGGATCATGTATGTACACACAAACTTCCCGCACAGTGGACCCCATAAATGTTAGTTTTTGCTTCCCATAAGAAACTCCCAATGTCAACTCTCCTCTTTTCAAGGTCTGTTTACATATTATGAACAGGGGCCACTGGATGCAGTAATTAAAAATAAATCTCCTTAACACCTCCCAGCAGATCTCTGAGCCTTGTTTTCATTCCAAACCTGCCCAGACTAAAGGTCTTTCAGGTCACCCTCAAAATATTCCCTAAAACCCAGATTCCTCAGGGCCCTGAGAATCTGTATCTACTTCTAGGCCATGGCCAGGAAGTAAGGTAGACAGGGTTAGTTAAGTTCACGAGGATAGCAGCTAGATACTGGGCAGGTGACAGTGACAAAAGCCAATCTGAACTGGTAAAACAGAGCAGGACAAGAGCAACCTGCTTGGCTCTTCCAGCTCTCTGCCTCAGGGAGGGTCATCCCCACCAGGTTCCACTACCTCCAATAACCTTCTGCGCTCTTTGCCAGATCCAGTTTTAAGACTGTTTCAAGTGACAGAGCCAGATCCCTGGTCCCTAAAAAACAATCCATTTGCAAAAGAAGCCCTAGGGTGGGAGACTGCCTTTTGTAATCCAATATAATCCCAATTTTGAGGAAAGCATGATGGTATCAATTCTTTTTGTAAAAAAATAACCTTAAAAATGGAAAAAAATTGTTTTACTCAGGCAAAAGAAAAATCTTGGAAACAAACTCTATGGATGAATAACACTGCTTTTTTGGGTCTCTGACCACCCTGGGAAGGCAAAAGACGCCAACCCTTTCAAATGTAAATAATTCACAGAGACAAAAGTACATTATCACGTAATATTACTATAAAATGATTTAATAATAGAGATAAGTTCATGAACTACCTGAAGCCCTCTACATAAAACCAGTAACATTCATCAGCACACTACACTTTCACATGTACTTCCATTTTACAGATGAGGAAACTCAGACAATCAGTGATCTGCCCAGTGTCATAGAGCAAATAAAGCCACTACTCAAATGATCTCTGACTAAACTATCTTAATTTTTCTCCAGTGTATCTTTCTTAAGAACTGTTGCTCTGGTTACTGATAAGGAAAGCAAGTGGAGGCCTCTGCCAGGCCTCAAAGTTGGTGATGGCTAATGCACAGAAGAACAAGGCTCGTAACTTCAAAATTTTCTAAAGAAACCACAGAGAAAGGAACTAAGAAGTGGGAAGCAAGAAGTCTGCAGACACTTAAAACTACTCAGTTCAACCTACAGAAATTGCATTTTTCTCTGCTTCTATTTCTGGATGAGGTTAGAAAGACATGAGCTTTGCTCAAATAAAGGGTTTAAAAACATTTTTTTTAATTTGAACTTTATAGAATCAAGGACCACCTTAGGATTATCTCCTTATGGCTAAAGCTAGGGAGATATGGGGTCAGGAATGTATGAAGCTACTGCTTGACTACCCCATGTTAGACTGCCAGCTTCTATACTGCAAATCTGTATGTACCTAACCAAGCAGCAGCACAGACTAATGGGTTTTTAATATCTATTTCTAGACAATATAACTTCTTCATCAATGTTCTATACCTGTAGAGACTGACTTTAAAATAAAAGCTCAAAAAGCCACTTGTGGAGTGTGTGGCTCAAAGTCCAGCAATACAAGGGTATGAGAGCCAAAATTCCCAGGCCCAATAAGGCCCCAAAGAGTAGTCCTGGGCTCCTCTCCTCTCACATGTCATTCGTGCTATTTTGTAAAAAGATCACACTACCTCTTTTACCTTTTCTAGGGTTACTTAATTCCCTTCTCACCCAGCATAAGCTCCCTGGCCCATTATCACAATCATTCCCTACATACACCCTTCACTCCCTGCCCCACTCGCCCTTATAGTCACGCATGCCTTAAAAATGCTAAGGCTGGTTAAATATTATACAACCCCACCCTTATTCTGCTACAAACACGTACCATGATGATTAATCTCACTTGAAATGTATGCCCCTAATCTCAAGTGGGCCTTTCGTGTGGTTGGCTATCCAAGCACACGTTTCCCTAGTCCATTCACTCTCCCACGCTCCAGATGACCATTTTATGCCTTTTCTCTCTCCTCACGTCTCCTTCTCCTTCCCTCACCCCATTCACAGCTGATGTTCTTGCTTTCTACCTCACCAAGAAAACAGAAGCAAATTAGAAGAAACTTTCCACATGCTCCTACCATCCTACCACTACACCCACCTACCCACTTGCTTCTATGCCCATTTGCTCTGCCTTCCCTCCTGTTGCCATGGAAGAACTATCCATGTTCCCATATAAGGCCAGTCCCTTACCTATGGACCAGACTCTATCTTCTCTTGCCTCCTCAAGGATATTACAATTTGTTCCCTCTCTCCCAATTAAATTTTTTCCCTCTCCACTGGTTTCATGCTACTCATTCCATCAGAATACAAATAGATATCCCAAACTGGATATCCCAAACCTCAAGTCTCAACCCCACAGCCTCCTCTAGCAACCATTCCATTTATCTTCACCCCTCACCCTTTACAGCAAACTCCTTAAGAGATTTCTACACAGATATCACTAATTCCTCTCCTCCTATTCCTGTATTCTTGAACGCACTCCAATTTAGCTTTCTCTTTTTTTTTTTTTTTTTTAGAGATAGGGTCTTGTGCTTGCTCAGGCTGGTCTCGAACTCCTGAGCTCAAGCAATCCTCCTGCCTAGGCCTCTCAGAGTGCTAGGATAACAGGCGTGAGCCACCGCACCCTGCCTCAATTTAGCTTTCACCTTCACCATCTACCACTCACTGAAACTACTCAAAAAGGGTCCCATGTTACTAAGACCAATGTGTCAGTCCTCAGTCTTCAACTTACTTCACCCATCTGCAGCACTGAACACAGCTGATCACTCATTCTACCTTGGAGTTTTTCCAACACTCTCTTGGTTTTTCTCCTTCCTTCCTCACTAGAGGCTCTTCTCAGTTTCCTCTGCTGGGTACTCTTCATCTCTCTTGCCTGTAACGTAGGAGGGCCCCAGGCCTCAGGCCTCTTCCTAGCTATCCTCACTCCCTAGGTGAGTTCATCCAGCATGAGGCTTTCCATACCATTCAAATATCTCCCTTTAGCCCAGACCTCTCCCCTGAACTTCAGAGGTTTGATAGCCCATCACCAATTCATTAACTCCTCTTCAATGTCTAACAGGCATCCCAAACTTAACTTGTCTAAAACCAAACAACTATCTTCTCCCAAACTTGCTGCAGTCTTAACCATCTGCCCAGTTTATTGCAATAGCCTCTTATGCAGGCTCCTTTTGCCACTATGGTCCTCCTGCAGTCTGCTCTCAACACAGAAGCTAGTGGTCTTTTAAAGAGGTAAATCAAATCACGCTACCTCTCTGTTCAAAACTGTCTAGTGGCTGCCCATCTGACACAGAGTTAAACCCAAAGTCTTTGCAAAGTCCTACAACGTTCTCCCTTAGAGATCTAGCTTTTTGACTTCCATGTCCTGCCACTCTGCCCCTCACTTGTTCTAGTCCTGCCACCACAGCCCTACTGCTTTCCCCAAAAAGACCTCTCAAGAGTAATTCTGCCTCAGGACCTTTTGCATTTGTTATTCCTACTGCCTGCAATAGCTATTCTCCCCGTGACTTCAAGTCTTTGCCAAATAATCACCCTATCAGTAAAGACTTTCCTGACTCTACCCGCTCCCTCCAATTTAAAATATCACCATACTACCCCCACTCCAGTATATCTTATTCCTTTGCTGTTCTTTGTATTTCTCTAAAGCATACTACATACTATGTATTTAAATATTTTGCTAGTTTATTTGTCGGACTGTCCAGAACACGAAGCTTTTGTCTTCTCTATTTATTGCTATTTCCTTAAGAACAGAGTCAGACACATAAAAAGGCACTCAGTAAAACAACTGAATAAATAAATGAATTCTTATTGTCTTCAGTCACTGACGGGGTGTTTTGGGGAAGAGGCTGAAAAGAAAAGATAAATTCAACTCACATCAAGAAAGGAAAAAAAGGTGCTTCCAAACACTTACCTGCTCCCCGACTGGGAGGGTCTCGGGCTGGGGGAGGTGGCCTATTACTCAGTAAAGAGGGGGAAGCTGAAGTGGGTGGAGGAGGCGCTAGGCCTCTGACAGGTCCTGGTGTCTTCCTATGCAAAGAATTGTGTCTCTGTGGCAGCTCAGGGGCTGACTCATTAGTGGGACTGGAGGGTCCATTGGGGACCCCAGGAGGCTGGCGGTAAGGCGGTGGAGGAGGGGCCAGAGACTGGCCACTTGGTCCCGTTCTGATATTCACAGGGGAAGGAGGTGGTTTGACTGGGGGTGGAGCAGGAGGTCCATCTCGACCAGGGTGAAGCCTCTGTCCAGGCGTCGGTGGCAAGGGTTTCTCTCTGTTGTAGGCTGGGGCTTTGTTGCTGTGCATAGGCAGAGGTGTAGGGGGTGCGTTGGCACGCCGCCCTGGGGGTGGTGGGGGAGGGGCAGAGGAGCTGTGCTTCATGCCCGTACTGCTGGTGGTATTGGGCCGAGAGAGGTCCGGTAAAGAAGGTCTCTGCATCCGGGGCAGTTCTGGGAGTGAGGCCCGGCTGCTGTCTGTATCATCTTGAGGACGCCCACTGGCTGTAGACACTGGAGGCCTTGGGGCAGCAGCTCGAGAACTGGGGACTTGCAGGGCTGGCTTACCAGCTAGGTTCTCTACAAATACACCAGGACAACACTGGGTCAACAGAGCTAGATATATACTGGTTAGTAGCTCCACTTCACCCAGCCTCTTTAGTGTAACCTGCATGGCAGCAGGTAAAGTACCTGCATAATTCCGGGTTTTAATCTGGTTTTAGGCTCAGGGCCCATTAACAAATATTGCTGATATAAGACAAATACATTTTTATCTATTTTTATTTAAATTTACTTTTATTTTTGACAAATAATAATTGTATATATTTCTGGGTACAATGTAATGTTACAGGCATACACTGCAGAATGATTAAATCAAGCCAATTAACATATCTGTCACTTCACAACTTGTTTCTTTGTGGTGAGAACACTTAATACCTACTCTTTCAGCAATTCTGAAATATGCATTATTATTAACTACTGTCACCATGCATGCTATAGATCACTCAAACTTACTCCGCCTGTCTAACTGAAACTTTGTACCCTTTGGCCAACATCTCCCCTTCCTCCATCCCCACTGCCGATCTCCCCCGGCCTCTGGAAGCCACCATTTTGCTCTCTACTTCTATGAATGAATTTGACTGTTTTAGATCCCAAGTATAAGTGAGATCATACAGTATTTGTCTTTTAGTGCTTGCTTCGCTTATTTTACTTAGTATAATGTCCTCCAGGTTCATCCATGTTGTCAGAAATGACTGAATTTCCTTCTTTTTTAAGGCTGAATAGTATTCTATTATACTCGTAGTATAATACATACATACACTCGCAGTATAATAGTATTCATATACCACATTTTCTTTATCCAAGTTGAATACATTTTTATTTAATCCCTCACCTTTTGCTTTATTCTATTCTCTAACTCCTCCCCTGTGCCCCTCCTCCTTCCTCCCACCTCTACCACACTCCTCAACCTGAGATGGCCCACTTGGGACAATTCAGAAATTAATATGCTTGGCAAATATCCTAAGAAAGTACTTATTGGGTACCTGAAGTGTCCTTGGCTCCCACAGGTCGAAGCTTCGGCACTCCTCCTTGGAAGAGCCCTCCCTTGGGCTGCAGGGCAGCTACTCCAGAGCCATAACCGCCACTGCTTGCTTTGGGCTCTGGAAAGCACACCATTAGAGTTTTCAGTTCATGTGCTCTGAGCTGGTGGCCAAGTCAATCCTGAAGAGAAACCCCTCCTCTATCTGGGCTATAATTTGCAAACAAACCAATCTTGTTTTTGCCTTTCTATTAAAAAAAAAAAAACAAAAAAAAACTAGGCCCTTCTGCTCCACAGCTTCATGCAGGGATGAAACACTTTGCTGTGATGAAAGAACAAAAAGAACAAGGAGCCAGTCTTCCCTTATTTAGGGCAAAGTGATAACTAGGTTAAAGAAATGTTCAACAGGCCAGGCACAGTGGCTCATGCCTGTAATCCTAGCACTCTGGGAGGCTGAGGCAGGAGGATCACTTGAGGTTCAGCAGTTTGAGACCAGCCTGAGCAAGAGTGAGACCCCCGTCTCCACTAAAAATAGAAAAAATTAGCTGGGCATGGTGGCAATGCCTGTAGTCCCAGCTACTTGGGAGGCTGAGGCAGGAGGATCACTTGAGCCCAGGAGCTTGAGGTTGCTGTGAGCTACGGTGACGCCACAGCACTTTAGACAGGGCAATAAAGTGAGATTCTGTCTCAAAAAAAAAAAAAAAAGAAATGTTCAACACAGTTCTCTGGGTTTGCCTCTCCAGATGGCAGAGGGCTAACGGCTCAGGAACCCAGGGGTGAGCAAACTCTCCAGAGGCCTACAAGAATGGACACTTGTAGCAATTATACAACCGTCCTTGGCTTCAGCCCAGGGATTTCTAGGAATGTGGTAGTCTCCTCAAAAAACAGCCATGATTATGCCCTAATAAGCATCAGTTACAGTAGGAGATGGTCATCTTAACCCTGAGAATGCTTCCCAAGGGTCAAGAAAAAACTTCTAAGGTATTCAAATGAACAAATGGGAAGAGAGCCAAAGGATATCCCAGGACAAAACTCTCCCATCAAGCCCCAACAATAAAAATGACAGCCCAGCCAAGTCTCCAAGGCAATCTTGGGATCCTACTGGTTCACTAGAAGTGAAGCTTAGACTCACTCTCGAGGATGGGAGCACTCCGATCATTAACGTTGGTCACCTTCTTCAGCTTGGTCCCTTTGCAAATGTCCTGTAAGAGGGCACCTCGACCCCGCTGCTCATCTCTACTCAGCTTGGGCGGCTCTGTGTTTGCCTGAAAGAAGAGGGAAATGTACATTCACCCTAAATAGTTCCTTTCATCACAAGCGTGGGATAAATGACTTAAACCAAACCAGATTCCATGAGATGCCTATCTGAACTCATCAGATACATGTGCCAAATAGCAATACCAATGTGCATTATCATTCTTCTGGTTCTCTTTTTTTGTCCTGTTCTACCTTCTGTGAAGGATATAGGTCTTCCTCCTATCCAGAAGCTTCTGATGGGAGGCCTACGCTAACACTTACTGAGTTATCCATGCGCTCGGCTTTGTGTGTAAGACACTATTCATATCGTCATCATCAAGGCAAACATTTATTGAATCCCTATTATGCCTCAGGCATTGTGCTAAGCACATTACTTGCACTATCTCATTTAAATCTTGAAATATTCCTATAACAAAGGTATTACTATCATTACCCCCATTTGTAAAGTGTGGGCCAAAAGCTGAATAGCTTCCCAAGGTCATGCAACTAGGAAACAGTACAGCAAGAATCCAACCTCAATGATGCCTCTAAAACACCTATCTTATCTCATCTAACATATCCTACTGTCTCCCTATAACTTCGATTTATCCTCTAAACTATGTTATTACATAGACTATATTATTTTCATTCCAAAGATGAGGAAATAAAGGTTTAGCTAATGTCACATGATTAGTAAACCAAGAGCCAAGATTTGAATGCTGACATGATTGTCTCAAAGCCCCATGCCTTTTCTAGTCTCTCTACTGCCTCTTCCAACACATCGCATTTCTTTTCAGGTCCTTCATCTTCCACCTACCTCTTAAATGTCATTTCCCAGAATATTACCCTCAGTCTCTATCTAAATAATGAGCAAGCCCATGCAGTCCCAGGATTTGAATACCACCTAGATGCCCAAAATCTCAAACCTTTGTATCTCGTCCCCTCCTCTCTGACCTGAGCTTCACATCCATATATGTCAATGCCTACAGAACATCTCCAAATGAATATCCTTCATGTACCTAAAATGCAACACATCGATACCATGTTCCTGAATAGGAAGACTCAATATATATTTGTTCAGTCTTATACAATTTATAAGCGTAGAGCTTTTTAAATATGGAATTTTTTGGAAGCCATTACAAATGATTCCAAAATCCATCTGGAAGATTAAGCATATGAGAAAAACTAAGAAAATGGGACGTGTACCACCAAAAGCTAGGACCAACTACAACAGGAGCACAGGGACAGGTAACTAGATAAATGCAATAAAACACCAAGTCCATAAGCAGGCCCAGCTTTATAAAAGAAATAATAAATATGTAATTCATCAGTGCAGAACAGTTAGATTATTAAATATAAAGTGTTAATAACAATTAGTTAACTTGGGGGAAAAATAATAAAGTTAAATCCCTACGTCATAGTTTACTCTGAAACAAATTCTAGCTGAATTATAAAATTTAAGTGTTAAAAAAAAACACAGAGGCCGGGCGCGGTGGCTCACGCCTGTAATCCTAGCTCTCTGGGAGGCCGAGGCAGGTGGATTGTTTGAGCTCAGGAGTTCGAAACCAGCCTGAGCAAGAGCGAGATCCCGTCTCTACTAAAAAAAATAGAAAGAAATTAATTGGACAACTAAAAATACATAGAAAAAATTAGCCGGGCATGGTGGCGCATGCCTGTGGTCCCAGCTACTCGGGAGGCTGAGGCAGAAGGATTGCTTGAGCCCAGGAGTTTGAGGTTGCTGTGAGCTAGGCTGACGCCACGGCACTCACTCTAGCCCAGGCAACAAAGCGAGACTCTTGTCTCAAAAAAAAAAAAAAAAAAGAATGCTATGGGTAGGAAAATCTAGAATTTTTAACCAAAAGGGATAAAAGAAACAGTTTGTGAGGGCATTAATCTATTTACTCAAAGGTTTTGAGATAGAAGCCAGGCGTGGTGATGCACACCTGTAGTCCCAGCTACTTGGGAGGCTAAGGCAAAAGGATCACTTGAGCCCAGGAGTTTGAGACCAGCCTGGGTGACACAGTGAGACCCTGTCTCCATTTAAAAAAAGAAAAAAGGTTGAGATAGCCTGATGGAAGGACTACCTACCTGATTAAAAGTGGGAGGGGGGGGAGGACCAGGTGGGGGTGGAGGGGGAGGAGGAATTGGCATCCTTGCCCTGTTCCCAGTTGGCACTGCTCTCTCTCCGTCTTTATTTGCAGCTTTAGGTCACTCATATACCTGCAAATGAAACAGAAATTCATAAGAACAACTTTACCATTAGAGACAATGAATGCCCAGGAGAACTAAAGGACTGGGCATTACTGAACACGTCATCTTCTAGTTCCACTGTGATATAGTCCAGGGCTTGGCAAACTTTTTCTGCAAAAGGCTAGACAAGAAATATTTTAGCCTTAGTAGGCAATGGTCTCTGGTGCTCATTTTTCTTTGTTTTGACAACCTTTTTTCCTTAATGTATAAACTTTTTACTTTTTAGACAAGTTTTAGGTTCACAGAAAACCTGAGTAGAAAATGCAGAAAGTTCCCATATACCCCCATCCCCACATATGCATGACATCCCCTCCAAAGTGGTACATTTGTTGTAACTCATGAATCTATGATGACACATCATTATCACCCAAGTCCAGAGTTCACATTTAGGGTTTACTCTTGGTGGGTTTTGACAAATGTATAACATGTATCCACCATTGTAGTAACTTACAGAGAGTTTTCACTGCCCTAAAAATCCTGCACTCTGCCTATTCATCTCTCCCTCCCCCCAACTCTAGGCAACCACTGATCTTTTTACTGTCTTCATAGTTTTCCTTTCCCAAAATGTCACATAGTTGAAATCATGCAGTACATAGCACTTTCAGGTTGGCTTCTTTCACTCAGTAACATGCATTTAAGTTTCCTTCATGTCTTTTCATGGCTTGGTAGCTCATTTCTTTTTAGCATTGAATAATATTCCATCATCTAGATATGCCACAGTCTGTTTACCCATTCACCTATTGAAGGATATCTTGGTTGCTTCCAAGTTTTGGCAATTATGAATAAAGCTTCTATAAACATTTGTGTGCAGGGTTTTGTGCAGACAAGTTTTCAGCTCATTTGGGTAAATACCAAGGAGTGTGACTGCTGGATCATATGGTAAGAGTATGTTTAGTTCTGTAAGAAACTGTCAAACTTCTTCCAAAGTGCTGTACCATTTTGCATTCCCACCAGCAATGAATGAGAGTTCCTGTTGTTCCACATCCTTGTCAGCATTTGGTGTTGTCGGTGTTTTGGATTTTGGCCACTCTAATAGGTGTATAGTGGTATCTCATTGTTGTTTTAATTTGCAATTTGCTAATGACTTTTTTTTTTCTTTTTTTTTTGAGACAAGGTCTCATTCTGTTACTCAGGCTGGACTGCAGAGGCTTCATCATAGCTCACTGCAACCTCAAACTCCTGGGCTCAAGTAATCCTCCTATCTCAGCCTCACAAGTATTTGGGACTACAGGCATGTGATACCACACCCAGGTAATTTTTTTAAAAAATTTTGTAGAGACAGGGTCTCATTCTGTTGCCCAGGCTGGTCTTGAATTCCTGGCCTCAAGTACTCCTCTGTCCTGGCCTGCCAAAGTCCTGGGATTACAGGTGTGAGCCATCACACCCAGCCTCTAATCACTTACGAGGTTGAACATCTTTTCATATCCTTTCTTGCTATCTGTGTTATCTTCTTTGGTGAGGTATCTGTTCAGATCTTTTATACATATTTTTAATCAGATTGCTCTTATTTTCTAATTGTTGAGTTTTAAGAGCTCTTTGTGTATTTTAGGTAACAGTCTTTTTTCAGATATGTCTTCTGCAAATATTTTCTCCCAATCTGTGACTTGTCTTCTCATTTTCTTGATTTTTATAACTTTTTAAAAATATAAAAACATTCTTAGTTTGTGAGCCACACAAAAACAGGCCATGGATCAGATCTGACTCATGGGCCAAAGTTTATTGACAGCTGGTATAGTCACATCCCTGGAATCTGACCAGAGCATAAATACCATATGAGAAGTTGGACATTTATCAGGTCACAAAACACTTCACACCCAAAAACTATACAGCTGTCCCTCTCTTAGAGTCTGTAAGTAATCCTTGCTTTACAGAGGAGACTAAAACCAAGGAATTGACTTACCTAAGACATTAAAGTAAGGGGCAAAGATAAGACTATAACTCAAGAATAATAACTGACCCCAAAAAGCTGTCCCAACGAAATCTCATTTTTTGACCTTCCCCAAAATGGAAGCCAAAATAACATGGCCACCGTGAGAACGACTTACAGATGACAAGAAAGGTTCAAGA
The DNA here is from genome assembly GCF_000956105.1 of Propithecus coquereli. Classification (NCBI taxonomy): domain Eukaryota; kingdom Metazoa; phylum Chordata; class Mammalia; order Primates; family Indriidae; genus Propithecus; species Propithecus coquereli. The sequence goes on from NW_012135969.1 coordinate 3,856,486, forward strand.
TAGGGTAACCAACCTCACCAATCAATCCACGGAAGAACTGCTTCTAAACAAGATGACTTACGATATTAAAGCATGGCAAAATTCACAGGTAGCCCTAGCACAGATGGGAGACCAGATATACCAAGCCAGGTCTAAAAATCAAACCAGCATGGCAACCCATTGGGAAGGCCTGGTTCTGAACTCCTTACAGGAGAGACCAAAACCCCTCTGAGAATTAATAGAGTTGAGTAACTTAAACAGTTCTCTCAATTCCCTGGGAATGATGAAAGGACAAGGAAAATATTCCAAAGGTTCTATCAAACCAGGAACCTTTGCAGGAGAGTAGAATTTGATCAGAAATGTGACTGCAAAAGTGTTCAAAATCCTAGCCCCTGCTAGTGTAATGCCACTATAGGCTGGCTGACCAACAGAGCCACTTGCTCCAACTATAAAGAACTGAACAGTACTTTGGCAAGGTGGCTCCCACGGAGACTGGTGTCTGAACTCACTTCAAGAAACGAGCAGCTAACTTCCCTCCAAGCGAAATACCTTCTCATTTCTGATTTAAAAGCTAAGTGCAGTCTTTTTTTGCCAGGGACCTAATACACTAGGCTTTAAAAATTGATCAAAACAGGCTGGGAGGGCCGGGCGCGGTGGCTCACGCCTATAATCCTAGCACTCTGGGAGGCCGAGGCAGGCGGATTGTTTGAGCTCAGGAGTTCGAGATCAGCCTGAGCAAGAGCGAGACCCCGTCTCTACTAA
>NW_012135969.1:3857742-3885555 GCF_000956105.1 Propithecus coquereli
AAATGATAAAATACTTAGGGGTAAATTTTTAAAATAAAATAAACACAAGAAGAAGTAGGAAAAAAAAAAAACAATTTTCTTCTCTTTGAATTCCCTGCTTTACTATGACCATTCCACTCCAAAGTTCCCACAGGATTCTCAAAGAAAGCTAGCAGGAAACAAACATTTTCAACTCATTCCAGTCACCTCAGTCCCTGCCTTTGCTGGGTTTCTAGTTCTATCAACCACTGGCCATTGCCATAGCCAAAATGATCTCCTAGAATAACCTGAAAACAATTCAGACAAGTCCCTAGCTCTTTCCATGTCCACAGATGATCCAATCTACATGCTACAAGGTAAAGACCTTAAGGAACAACCTAAAGCCTAACAGTAAGCTCCACTTATTTAAGCAAAGCAGGAATTCTCTAGCAAGGCAACCTTTTTTTTTTAAAGCAACCCATTGGAAAAAAGCACTAATATATTACACAGTTAAAGATGCCTTCATAAAATAGGCTCAATTCAAATTGCAATTTCAAAATAGATTCATCAAAGAAACATCACGTTGATCAAGTGACCGACTTGAGTGTTGACTACCCTCAGCAGCACTCAACCTTTCACAACACACTCCCATTAGTGACATTAATTACACAATGATATACTACAAGTTACTACCCTTCCCATTTTACAAATGAGGACACCAAAGCCCCAAGAGTGGGAGTGCCTGCACGTACACTAGAGAGAAAAAAACTGATCAAAGGGCAATTACCATCACTCAGGAGTAAACTACAGAGTTAGGACTCACATCCAGGTCTCTCAGTGCCTTCCCTTTCACTAATCACCATGAGGAAAGCAAAAAAAAACCAAAAAAAGTCCCCTGTAAATTGACGTGGGTCAGCAATTTTCTACTATTATTCCCCAAATGAAATTCGACTCATTCCAAAGTTCTTAGTGATAGAATACAAACAGTTCTCTATATGTTTCCAAGAACAGCCCAATTTATCTAAATTCAAATTAGCACTTGACTAGTCTTAAAAATTAAAACCACCTTCCTTTCCCTGAAAAAGCTCCAAAAGAATCTTTTGTTTAAATCAAGACTGATACAATCGCTAATCCAATGCAGAGGGTGTACTTTGAGAACTGCTTCGAGTTAAAAATAAATGAATCAAAACAATTCATGAAGTTTTATGACTGAAAGACAAATTTCACTAACCAACTATGTTTAATCAAAGGAGAAATTCAGGCCTTCTGGAAGCGCTGTCTATTGCGACACTGAGAATCCAACAGTATTGAGGTTAAACCTAAGATTAAACTTAAAAAGAAAAAAAAATAAAGTTCCCTACAGAATTTTAAATATTTCCTTTCTGATCTATTAAATTAGAACTATAAACCTCACCATCTGTGCTCTTCAGAGTCCTTGATTTTCAAAAATATTTTGAGGTTACCTCTAGTTCAGCAACACAGTAATTCTCATTCCTTTCTTAAGCCTTTTCATCTTAAAAACCATGATATTATAAGCTTTTCACATCCTAAGGAATCAGTTTCTTGGAAATAAACCAGAGAATATTACTTTACATCTTCCTGATGTCAAACTCATCACAGAATTCAGAGATAAGTCTTCATAAAACTCAAGTAATACACTTTTAAAAAGTGCTTCCTTCTACTCCTCAAAAGTCAAAACCTATTTTTCTATTCAGTTTCCTGATGTTTACCTCAAATATTCCTACATTTTAAAAGCAGGGGACTTCCTTAGTACAAAGACATCAACTATTGCCTTTTACATTGATAAATGAAGAATCCAATTTAGTTGCTGCTTTTCTCATACTCTTAAAATTATCTAAGAGGTATCCTAGTTACCAGTACAATCTGGGGCCTTTATTTTATTCAAATGGCATTCTGCTGCTATAAAACTCAGGTTTCAACTGCAAATTATTTTAAAAAGAAACAAAAATCAAGAAAAATTCTAAATCATAATGCCATCTTCTACTTTCATGTAACAGCACTTTCCTTTGATCTCCATTTTGATTACAAAGTAAATTACAACATTTGTATTAAAGTACCCAACACAATCCCACAGGGAGAAAAAAATTGACCTTAAAAAACATACTGCCTCCCTCACTCCAGCAGTCTCTTGATCCCCAGTCCCGCCTTACAAGAATCAGTCACATGAATAGGAACTTGAGATGTCAACAAGAAAATCACCTTTTCTTTCTCAAATACATGTTCAATTATTTAATATCCTATTAAACCTTTTCTCAATACAAAGAAACGATCCTGTCTGAAAGATCACAATAGCTCTGCCTATTCCGTCTCCAGACAACCTAGAGAAGACAGTTGTGTCTTCAAGAGGAAGAGGTACCAGACACGCCCCCCAATGGAATACTTCTGATCCTATAGTTCAAATCATCTCTAAGAGTATCAGAGATGGAATATACATGTTTGGCAGAAAGAGAAAAGCAGCTGTTCTAGGACAAAGAAAGTCATTTAACAGAGAACGGAGTTTTTGTTTGGTTATTTTAATTCCAGCCAGAAGGAACTACAGCCTTGCCTAATGTGGCTTCATTAACCCAGTTAGGTGAGTGGCAAGATTTTAAGCGTGGACACTAAAAACCCACTGAGGGTTTTTGGGTGAGGTGGGAGGATCACTTGATGCCACGAGTTTGAGACTAGCCTGGGCAACATAGCAAGACTCTGTCTCTACAAAAAATAAGAAAAATTAGCCAGGCATCATGGCATGTGCCTGTAGTCCCAGCTACTCTGGAGGCGGAGGCAGGAGGATTGCTTGAGCCCAGGAGTTTGAGGCTGCAGTGAGCTATGATCACACCAACGCACTCTAGCCCAGCCAATAGAGCGAGGCCCTGTCTCAAAAAATAAAAACTCACTGATCAATCGGTCTGTTCACAACTTTCCATACAACCACCGATCCCAGAAATATTCACATCAAACAAGAAGTTCAAAGTGAACAAGTCCATTTTGTATATTTGTCAACCAGGTTTTAGTCAAACAGAACTTACAGCAAGAAACCAAAGGTAATTGTAACAAATGAAAGTAAGTAAAAATTGAATGAGTAGGTTTTGTTAAAATTGGATTCTAAATTCAACAGCAATTACACTCCATTCTGGTAAGTACTTAACTACTGACTCAACTAACCCTATGGTGTCCCATCAGTACCAGTTTAGACATTATCCTGAAATAAGAATTAAATTTTGGAGGAACATGTCATACATTTATGTCCATTTTATTCAGTGAGCTCTTAAGCACAGACAGCACCGTATCTTTTCACAGTTTTCTCCTATTGTTCAACAGCTTAGAGGATACTCAATAGTCACTTGTTGAACAGAACAAAAGTAAATTTAAGAGTAGAAGTCTCTAAAAGAGCAAGCAAATCTGAGTAAAGGAAAACAGCAGTGAAAGAAGGATCAACATGCCAGAAACAGAAAAGACAGAAGAATGGAGATACAAAAGAGGAAAGGAAGAAACACAAAACTATGCGCATAGTTCAATGTTCCAAAAATTTTTAATTTGCTGAATTCATTCATTCATCCATAATACAATTAAGTATCCACCACTTAATCCATTCAATAAACATTTATTAAGTACCCAGTAGGTGCCAAGGCATTGTTCTAGAACAACGGCTCTCAACCAAGGGTGATTTTGTATCCCGGGAGATATTGGGCAATGTCTAGAGACATGTTGGATTGTCCCAACTAGGGTAGGGGGTGCTACTGGCATCTAGGTGATGGAAACCAAGGATGCTGCTAAGCACCCTCCAATGCAAAGGACAGCCCCCCACAACAAAGAATTATTTGGTCCACAATGTCAATAATGCTGAGGTTGATAAACCCTGTTCTAGAAGCTGAGTAAGACAAGTTTCTACAATCTTGGAGCCTACATTCCAGTAGAAGAGATAAACAAGGAAACATATAATCTCAGTATCTTGGTTACTGATAAAAGGAGTGAAAAATAAGAGAGAGAATCATAAAAACAGAGTGTAGAAATAAGGTAGAGTGTTTTGTTTTTTTAAGTTATGGGGGGGTCTCACTATGTTACCCAGGCTGGCCTCAAACTCCTAGGCTTAAGCAATCCACCCACTTCAGCCTCCTGAGTAGCTGGGACCAGTAGGTACCCGACACCAGGCCCAATTTGTGTGTTTTTTTTTTATTATTATGGGTACATAATAGTTGCATATATTTATATGGTGCAGGTGATATTCTGATAAAGGCATACAATGTATAATAATCAAATCAGGGTAATTGGGGTATCCATCACCTCAAGCATTTATCATTTCTTTGTGTTAGGAACATTCCAATTCCACTCGTTAACTACAGTCACTTTGTTGTGCAATCAGATATTGTTCATTCTAAGTATATTTTTGTACCCATTAACCATCCCCACTTTATCCCTCACCTCTGCTACCCTTCCCAGACTCTGATAATCATCATTCTACTCTCTGTCTCCATGAGATCAATTGTTTTAACATTTAGCTCCCACATATGAGTGAGAACATACAAGATTTGTCTTTCTGTGTTTGGCCGATTTCACTTAACATAATGTTCTTCAGTTCCATCCACGTTGTTGCATATGACAAGATTTCATTCTTTTTTATATCTGAATTATATTCTACTGTGTATATGTACCACATTTTCTTTATCCATTCATCCACTGACAGATAATTTAGGTTGATTCCAAATCTTAGCTATTTTGAGTAGTGCTGCTATAAACATGGGAGTAGAATGTTCTTTTAGATAGGGTTGCAGGGAGAGGGCCAGGGGAGAGGGTGTCTCCCAAGAAGTCTCTCCATGAGCAGATATGAACATCTAGGGAAAGAACATTTCAAAAAGAAATAATAGCAAATGAAAACCCCCTGACGCATAGATGTGCTTGCTGTGTTAAAGAACTAGTAAGAAGGCTAGGACAACTAGAACAGTGTGAGAAGGGATGAAACCTAAGGCCTTACAGGCCATCCTCCAAATTCAAAAATAGTATCCTTCTCCATCCAATATGCCTATACTGTAATATCAAAGAAGCTTAAACGAACCAACAGCTTCACACCCAAAGTAAACCAGAAGTTGAATCAGTTATCTCATTAATCCCACAGACTATACTTGATCTCTTGGCTTAATTAAGCACAGCTAGAGACCCAAGTACTAACTGGAAGCCTTCCAGGGTTAAAAGTCACCTGATGGTAATCTGCCTCCTTGCTCACCAGTCCTTCAACTTTGCTCCTGAAAAGCAGTACAGTATGAGAAGGTAGGAGTTCATTACCACAGTGGCATAATGGCATCCAGGGGGTGGGGAACCTGCGGCCTTAAGATGACATGTGGCCTTCTAGGTCCTTAAGTGCGGCCTTTCGACGAATTCAAAGTTTACAGAACAAATCCTTTTATTAAAAAAGGTGCAGCAGAAAAAGATGAAGCTTTTCTTGCTTCCTTTGGTGCTTAAAAAAGAACAGTCTTGAAATCAGAAGGCTGCAGGTTCCCCACACCCACGAGACTAACAAACAGCAGGAATCAAACAGGTTCCTATAATTACGTGGAAACCAACGTCAACAAAGAATTAAGAACATGCCTGCATGTGTTTTAGGACAGACTATAGTAGAGAGTTTCCACTAAAGCATTTCTGGTCTCTCTAAAATACAAGGAAACAAACTAGAATAACTTTCACGTTCTACGTATTTTACCACCACCACTCCAAAAAAAGGCTTTACATAGTTCACAGCCCTCTTCTCTCAATGAGGGTGCTACCTCCTCCTTGAAATTCAGTTCAGTCAAACCTCAAGTGAAACACATTTCTATCATGTGTAGAGAGGGAATTAATTTAAATTCCAAGGTTACAAACTGCTGGGCATGGTGGCTCACGCCTGTAATCCCAGCATTTTGGGAGGCTGAAGTGGAGATTTGCTTGAGCCCAGGAGTTCAAGACCCAGCCTGAGCAACATAGCAAGACCTCGTCTCCACAAAAAATTTTTAAAAATTAGCCAGACGCTTGCACCTACAGTCCCACCTACTCAGGAAGCTGAGGCAGAAGGATCAACTGAGCCCAGGAGTTTGAGGTTGCAGTGAGCTATAATGATGCCACTGCATTCCAGCCTGGGCAATAGAGCCAGACAATGTCTCCCAAAAAAAAAAGAAAAAAAAATTCCAAGGTTACTTGAAGGGAAAACATTTGTCCAACTACAGAAATTTTTCATCATGGAAATTCAACTATGCAGCAAATCTGATTAATCCAACAAGTAACAAAAATAAATAAATCACCTACTCAGGAGGCTCAGGCAGGAGGATCATCGCTTGAGGCCAGAAGTTAAAAATCAGCCTGAGTAACACAGCAAGACCCCATCTTTACAAAAATTTTACAAATCAGCCAAGTGTGGTGGCAGATGCCTATAGTCCCAGCTTCTCAAGAGGCTGAGGTGGGAGGATCGCTTGAGCCCAGGAGCTGGAGGCTGTGGTGAGCTATGATCGAGCCACTGTACTCCATCCAGCCTGAGCTACAGAGTGAGACGTCTCTTTAAAAAAAAAATTTTTCTTTAAATCACATACCCATCATGAACATTTAAACTGAAAATCCTAGGACTTCTACAGCAAACTAAACCTGGATGTTTCGCTCTTTAGATAAACGATCTTTCAAGGTCATAAGCAGCACACAACCCTAAAAGAGAAAATGAAGGAGGCAGAAGATATATAACTATACCATATGATGAAATCCTTTCAAATATAATTCCTCTAATAAAAACATAACAATGCACCCCAATAATGCAGCTTTTCCCCTAATATGATTCTTTCCTCTTGTCTCAGATTTAAGCCAGTCGAATTTAGCAGTGGGGGGCTGTATACCAAATTTAGTGACAGTAGTGCTAATAACTTCTGATAACCCATTACCATCAGATCAGCCCCAGATTATTTCTTAAAAGTCCTAAAAATGTAAATTCAGAAGCCTACTTATTCATATACTACTTTATGTGGTAAATATTAGACAGCACTTGTTATTCTGAGATACAGAGCAATCCAGGGACCAAGTCCTCTCATCTAAAATTATGACAAATCAATGAGAAGTCCACTCATGTGTTCAACTACATAACCACAGCTGCAACGAATGGCTTCATAGAAAAAGATGACTAGAGATAACTAATGCAAGAGCAATATAAATTAAATGTCTGAAAATCATCCAAAACAGGATCAGGGAATGACCTCACCAAACATCCCCAACCCCTACCCCACTCCACCCCAGGCAAAGAGCAAATTCTGTGATCCTGGAAGTACTGGGAGGTGAGGGGACATATACAGAAAATAGTCAATTGCAGTAAATCAGTAATAGTTCAAAGTAATACCCTAGAACACATTCAATGATCAATAATCAATGAGATAATAATACTTTTTATTTAGCATTGATTTTGTGACTTTGTTCACCAAAACTGTTTCAATGGAAGTTGTAAAAATATATTAGAGCTGTTTTTATAGAGCTGCTCGTCTTAGAATGCAAATCAACTCTGTGTCAGAGCCGACATAGCTTCCTTAGACTGTATTTTAGCTAATAATAGCCACAAGATTTCCAAGAACTGAGAACTAGGGTACCACAGCTGGCCTGTGCAACATTTCTAAGACAAGTACTATTTGGCTCCTGATCTCCAAGCAAATTCACAGCCACCAAGAAGCAGCTACAAACATATTTCCAGATGTTTTACAGACTGGCAGTAAAAGATACAACTGTTTTTTCTTTCAAGGCCTAGGAATCTATAATACAAAAGAAGAAGAAAATGAAGAAAATATTGGGAAGTTAAAAACAAACTTCAAGTCACAATGCTTTAATATCTCCAAAAATGATGCCACATAAATCCAAGGCAGATGATTGGTACATCTGTCTTCAAAACCTGAGTTAATTTTCCATTTCACCAAAAACATTAACAGATTCCTGGATTTAGACAGTGAAATGAATGCAGAGAGTAGCACAATGTTCATAACTAGTATTTCCTCCCCACCCACACATCCCAGGAACTGGTGGGTTTAGAGATGTTGGCTAAAAAAAAATGGAGTCACACAAGGCCAAAGTTATTACCATCAGCCAGCATTTAACACTAGAGAAGAGGGGAGTTAATCAGATGAAAGACACACATTCTAATTTAGAAATCCAGACCAAAGCTAGACAGATCACAACGGAATCTGAATACAAAAGTAATATTAGGGGAAGCCTAAGGAGTTTGCCATGGAGATGTAAGATGGCATTAATGGTTTAGAAAGATCATTCTATCACAGAATTTTCAAACTTGCCTGAAAATAAGACACATTTAGGACATTTGTTTAAAAAACAAACACAAACAAGATCCCTGGGCCCTAATCCAGACCTACCAAAATCAGTTTTCTACAAGAAAGATCTGGCAATCTGTACATTCAACAAACACCTTAAGTGATTCTTGGTGTTAGGGGAGTCTGGAAAACTGTTCTACTAGTAATCAACTGCACAGACACTACGGTTTCTGAATAGGTACTAGCAAGTTAAAGCTGATGAACATATTTGTTAAACATGATAGATTACATACATTAATCAATATTCCCTCATAAAACACCATTAAAATTGCAGCAAAGGGATTTAAAAAAAAAAAAAAAACCATAAACCTAGCCAGGCATGGTGGCTCATGCCTGTAATTCCACACTTTGGGAGGCTAAGGCAGGAGGATCATTTGAGGCCAGGAGTTCGAGATCAGCCTGGGCAACACAGCAAGACCCCGTCACTAAAAAAAATAAAATAAAAAATTAGTGGGGCATGGTGGCGGGCACCTGTAGTCCTGGTGACTGGGGAGGCAGAGGCAGGAGGATTGCTTGAGCCCAGAAGTCTGAGGCTGCAGTAAGCTATGATGATGCCACTGCACTCTAGCCTGAGTGACAGAGTGAGACCTTATCTCAAAAAAAAAAAAAAAAAGATAAACCTAAAAAAAAAAAGAAATAAAATGGGAAAGGAGACAACAGCAGAGAGAAAGAGAGATGTCAACGAAGTTTTGGAAGCTGGAAAGCAGATGCACTAGTGATAAATAACTTTGCAGAAAGTTAAAAACTAAACACTTGCAGTAGAAAGAAGCAAGTAGATTCCCACCACAGAAATTCAGAAAAGGCTCAGAAATCAGAGGCACCTGGTACCCTGGGAAGGGGGCTGGTGGTGTAGGAGAGGCTAAACAGGAGGACTGGCTTAAAGTCTGTATAAAAAATAGTTTCCTACATACCTCTCTCCATGCTGCCAGGCAGATTACAAAAGTTGAACCAGAGAGCCTCTGAACCAAGGAACCAGTCACAGCCAAGGGAAAGAGTGCCATACTGAAAAGGCGGGGCAAGGGGGTCAAGTGAAAGTCTAAAGATTCAACGGCAAGACCTCTGCTCCTCCCTCCTCACCTCTCTTCTCCCACTTGGCTCCAAAGCACCAGCAGCCAGACTCACACTCAAACACCTGCCACTGGCTTATACTCTCTAGAAGGGGACTGGAGGGTCTTCTGACTGACCTGCCTGCTAGTTCACCCTGCAGTGGTGCCCATCACTTGATGAGCTTTTTAGTGCCTCATTCTTTTTTTTCTTTTTTTGAGACAGAGTCTCACTCTTTTGCCCGGGCTACAGTGAGTGCTGTGGCGTCAGCCTAGCTCACAGCAACCTCAAACTCCTGGGCTCAAGCAATCCTTCTGCCTCAGCCTCCCGAGTAGCTGGGACTACAGGCATGCGCCACCATGCCCGGCTAGTTTTTTCTATATATTTTTAGTTGTCCGATTAATTTCTTTCTATTTTTAGTAGAGACGGGGTCTCGCTCTTGCTCAGGCTGGTCTCGAACTCCTGAGCTCAAACAATCCACCCGTCTCGGCCTCCCAGAGTGCTAGGATTACAGAAGTGAGCCACTGCGCCCGGCCAGTGCCTCATTCTTAAAAATGAACAGATAGCCAAGAATGATCAGACATTTGAAGAAAATCTCTAACATGAAAAACAGGAATCAAAGTAAACAAACAAAACAGAATTCCTGACAAGATGCAAAATATATATATAAAATTCAGAGAATAAAAAGAGCTTTTGGGCTGGGTGCAGTGGCTTACGGCTATAATCCTAGCACTTTGGGAAGGTGAGTCCGGAGGACTGCTTGAAGCTAGGAGCTCAAGACCAGCCTGGGCAAGAGCAAGATCCCATCTCTACAAAAAAATTTAAAAATTAGCTGGGAGTGGTGCCACACTCCTACAGTCCTAGCTACTTGGGAGGCTGAAGCAAAAGGATCACTTGAGCCTAGGAGTCTGAGGTTGCAGTAAGTTATCATGACATCACTACACTCTAGCCTGGGCAACAGAACAAGACCCTGTTTTGAAAAAATAAATAAAAAGAGCTCTTGGAAATTAATAAAAATTGACAGCAGAATTTAAAAATACAACAGAGAGTTTGAAGAAAAAGCTAAGGAAATTGAATGAAAGAAAAGAGTAAAAAATTGATAAGAAAAAAAAATTAAGAGGACCAACCTAGGAGTTTCACCATCTGGATAACAGCATTCCCAGAAAGGGAGAGGGGAGAAATAATTATCAAAGTGGGAATGTATTATCAATACAAGAAATAATATAAGAAAATTTCCCAGAAAACATGGAAATAAGCTTCCAGACTGAAAAGGCCCACTGAATGCTGAGTATGATGAATTTTTAAATAGCTGCACCAAGGTACAATATGGTTGCATTTCAGAATAAAATCTTCAGAGAAAAAACAGATTCCATACAAACAATCTAGAATCAGAACAGCATCAAACTTCACAGCACTAGTGAAAGTGAGAAGACCACAAAGAGCTTATAATTTCCAAAGAAATATGACCCCCAACATAAATTTTATACCTAGTCAAGCTACCAACAAGTATGAGAGTAGAAAGGAGACAATTCAGACATGCAAGGCCTCAAAAAAGCCCCACTCTCCATTGGATCCTTTACATAAAGCCTCTGGAAGAGGTGCTCCACTAGTGTGTTGAGAAGCGATTTATACTTCTGTCAGAGTTTAGGGATGAATTAGTGATTGATAGTCAATGAATCAAGCTAAAAAAAAAAAAAAAAGGAAGGGAGGAAAGAAAAGAATGGCAATTATTATATCTAGGGAAAAATTGTACAAGGGAGTAAATGTAATATAATGACACAGACAATACACTGGGTGCTAAATTTTTTTCTTCTTTTGGTAACATTCACCTCTACTTTCTTCTGGACACACCTGGGGGTAGGAGGAGGCTGGAGGCCTGGAAACTACATGTCCCACAATCCTCTGTCAGTGAAGCTGTGGTATAAATTCCACCATTGCAAGTCATTCACTCAAGATTTGGACAACGGAAGAAAGGTAAATGCCATTATTGTTTCTCCAGTAGCAATGAGCAGGTGTGTGGCCTCAGAGAGATGGCAGACCTACGGTTTCCAGCAGTTTTCCAACGTTCTCCTAAAAATCACCTGCTTTGGTACTAAAGGCAGGTAAGATTATTAATAGCAGCAGTTCCTTGAAATCCCTGAAACATGGCTTTGCCTGACCTGTGCTCTCCCAGACTTCCAGTGGTTTTGTAAGCATTTAATATCCTCTTTTAAATACTAAGAATGATTTGTTTTCCTAATTGAACCCTGACATACAATACCAAAACATACAAAATATTGATTTAATCAAGATTATGATGTATCTGTGTTGGGAGAATAGCAGGAAATGTTGACGGTAGGTAACAATGTAAGAATGCAAAATTTTCATCTTCCATAGCACGAATTCAATAAACAGTATCTTAGAATGGAGAAAATCAGCTGGGTACGATGGCTCATGCCCGTAATCCCAGCACCTTGGGAAGCTGAGATGGGAGGATTGCTTGAGGTCAGGAGCTTGAGATCATGCTGGGCAACACTGTGAGACCCCTGTCTCTATTTAAAAAAAAAAAAAAAAATTAGCCAGGTATGGTGATGTGTGCCTGTAGTCTCAGCTACTCCAGAGGCTAAGGCAGGAGGATCACTTGAACTGAGGAGTCTAGCTAGGGGATACAGCAAAAAAAAAAAAGTATAAGCATACTATGTAGAAATATGGATAATATACATCAGAAAAAAATACTGCAAGTATTAAAAGTAATTAAGGACAAACAAAGAGAAATGAAGAATGGAGTAGCTGGGTTTGTTGTTGTTTTTAATTATAAGCCTTGTAGTATTGTTTGACTCTTTATGTATTCTTACTATTTTGACAAAAAGCAAACATTTAATTACTAAAAACCAAAAAATCCTAACACTATAAGCAAAACCACCATATAAGCAGACTGAGCAAAACTTCAAAAAATAAGGTCAATACTGGATCTGTTACCAATGCAGGTAAGGAGAATAGAAAATCCCACACAAACCAAAACAAATTAAAAGGCATTATGCCCAATTCTAGAACCTGTGTCTTGACTCAACTCTAACGGAAGCAGGCTGGCTGATGTGACCTGAATCTCTGCCACAGCCTGTGTGAGTGTAACCACACAGTGATCACCAACCCCAGAGCTTACTCTAACAGAAGCCAAATATGTGAGCAACTTTCAGGCCACTATAAGAAAGCATAACCAAAATTAATTGCAAAAGTAGCACAAAAATAGAAGGATGAATCTTGAAATCAATTGCCTCACTCTTTTTTAGGTCTTGTTTTCAATTTAATGCAACTTTGAACAAACAAAAACAATCAACATCTGTTGTTAAAACATCTTTAGAAGTGCAAAGAAACTGCTCATTAGATTTAAAATGCTATTACAAGGCAGGCTGAAACCTAGTCACTAATGACCAAAAACAGCTCTTCTTACATTCTAAGCTAGCTGGATCTCATATTACTAGCTTCCAGCCTCCATAAGCCAGCCTTCATTTGCACATCCCAAATATAAAAGTAGAAAAGCATACACAGAGAACAGTCAGATGTAAGGAAAATCCAGGGATGACAATCTCCATTAAAAAAAGGCTTGAAAGCAGGTACTCCATAAAATGTGGATGCAGACTTCACATGGAGAGAAGTGTCATGCCTCATTTCAAAGATAACATATGAAGTCTCAACTCACCACAGATAATCTAATAACAAAGTTGTGACTTTCATTGTCGAGGAGTCTCCTTTCTCACTCTGATACCCTTAAGCCATAAGAAACACAGATGCTCCTTGCTGACATGCTAGAAAAATTTGCACATTTTCAGTCCTTGATCACTAGTGATAGGCTGCTAAGTCAAGAGTGTACCTTAAGTTATGAAAACAGGGCAAGCTGATCCAATTACACGAGAAAGGTACTAAATCAAACAGGGCCATCTGGGTTTTAAGTACTGTGATTTCTGAACAAAAGTCAAGAGACTTGCAGATAAAAATGCTTTCACATATTCAGAGTTTTAATGGCCCCAGATAAAAATGCTTTCATATATTCAATTATAATGTCCTTGGGCTACTGATTCATTTGCATGTCCAACAAGACTTATGCATCCAAGTCTTACATCGTGTGCTAAGACACATGGCCTAGATGACAGGTTTGACAGAATACCACATTACCAATTCAAAACAAGAACATCTGTGCTCTCTCCCTAGTCCCATGAGGATTATTAAAAAACAGTCAATAGTCCCTAAAAGTAAACAGGTTTTCTGTTTCCTAAGTAGCAGGTCCGGAAAACTAACAATCCCATCATCCCCTATAATCTAAGAATTGTTCCTCAATAATCCTAGTCTCCAAACCAATTTCTAAAGTAAGATTCTAAAATTTTAAGACCGAATCCAGCCAACCAAGTTTAATTTGCAGAACTTGTAAGAAATCCAGTCTAAAACAATAGGCTTTATCTAGGAAAGTTCTTACAAAAAACATGTTTCACACTGCACAAGCATCAGATTTCTTTATGATACTGGTTTCGACAACACTAGTAAATTAAAATGTGTGCAAAGAACTGCCAGAAAAAAAATCTCAACTTTAGAGGTTGGGCTCAAAATTTGCTATGCTATTTATCTGTTTTGGGGGGAGCCCACACTCTCTGAAGCCTGGCCTCCTACCTTTCTGCTTCTTACTCCCTAAGCTCCAGTCACACTGGAACGTCTTTCAATTCCCCAAAATACCCACATTCTTTCCCTCCTCATGCCCTTCACCTATGCCGTTCCCTCTAGCTCGAATAGTCTTTTGTCCTCCCCTCATCCTTTGGTTTCAGCCTTAAAAGTCAATTCCTCAGAAACCTTCCCTGACTGTCCTTCCCCCCAGTCAACCTTGGCTGCACTTCCCATTAGCTGTCTCCACAGCGCTTACAGCAAGAGTAATTAATTATTTGTTCAATGGATGTCTTCCCAACTAGACCACAACTGCCATGAGGGCAAGGCTGAGTTAGCCTGTTCACTGCTGTATCTTCCAGCCCCCAGCACAGTGCTTAGCACGCAGCAGGAGCTCAAATATTCTTGTTGAATTAAATAAAAAACACACATCAAAAAAAAAAATGAGCTCCAGCAATTCTACTTCTAAGAATTTATCCTACAGATACAGTCACACATGCAGAGGACCAAATACATGTGGTTATTCCCCAGAGCATAGTTTGTGATAGCAAAGGACTGGAAACAGTTTACATGTCTATCAGCATGTGGTAGGTGCCAAACATCATTATTGCTGATAGGGAATAGCTGCCAAAATAGGTTTAAAAGCAAACAAAAAATGCGGAGAGTATTAACAGTATGCTACATTTGTTTTTTAAAAAAGCAAAAAAGGCTTTCTCTTCCCGGAGTCGGGAAAAGCTGGGTTGAGAGGGTGCAAAATAAATACATAAATAAATAAAAAAGCAAAAAATATATATATTTACTTTATATGTACATGGCATCTCTGGAAAGGATCTTAAGGATAATATTACTTACCTCTGGGGAGATGAACTGGGTTGATGGGAAGACAAAGGCAGATGTATCCGAGGGTATTCACTATTTACTTTTTTACCTTTTAAATTTTGTATTATCTACTTTAAAAATAAAATTTGCTAAAAACGGTCCTGTCCTGTTATTCCTTACAACAGTGACAAAAAGAGTTTAAATATCGCATACCTGGATCTTAGTCAACAAATGTCCTGCCTGCTGGCAGAGTGCTGGGAGAGTGGAAATGGAAAGAAGGAAAATTTACTTATTCAAAAATCTCAGACATCTTACCCCATACTAGATTGTATGACTTTAGAAGAAAATTCCATTTTTTGCAACCAACGGTCCCAATCTGAATACATATGGAGAATGTTTTCACCATCATAAAAGATTATTGGGGGAAAAAAGGATTATTAGATTCAGCATTCTCGTTAGCATAGAAAGTAGGTCGGTGAATCTGTACTGAAGAAATATCATAGATACTTACTAAAAACATTATTTTCACTGACGGGCATCAAAATCCAAATGTAGCTCAATTTTGTCAATTTGAATCCATGAAATTTAAGAAACTATAATCTTTTTGAAAATCAATTATAAGAATGGGGAGGAAATCTACACACATACCTTAAGATATATAGAACTGCCAAATTTCAAGACACTCTTCAGGAAAGAAAGCCCTGAGACTGGATTAAACCCAAGTCTTATAATCAAATTTGTTATCACAATCGAAACACTGGGCCAGAGTTAAAACCTTTGGATCTGAAACTGCTAGGTTCTCAAACCTGCATGTCAGGAACAGAATACTCTGGACTAATGATGGCAGGAGAAAGCTGAATCCAGGGCCACCAACAAAAGGATTCATTTTGGGGTTGGGGCCACTGTCACATAGTACAAGAAATGATCTTCATAATCCGCCCCAGGACCTATGGAAGACAATGTTATCTTCAGCTAATTATTTCCTGAAAAACAAAGGGGTATTTACTAAGTAGAACACACTGTCAGCTATTCTAAACTGCTCTAACTTTGCCAAGCCTAAATGGCAAGTTAGGAACCAATTCCTGGCTCCCCTATTTGATAACTTTTATAATTCTACAGGCTCTTTCTGCATGCTAAGCCAAAATCTTAAGAGATTTAAGACTAACACAGGCATCAGCAAATGTATCACCTCTTTTTCCTACTAACATCGTTTTTCCCCATAAAGTTCTCTTCAATACTTTCAGTACCCCTCTATAGATAATATCAAGAAACACTTGTATATTCTGCCTGTGGCTCCTCAAGCTCAAAGGCTTGGAAGTGGGGAAAGAAAAAAAGAAAAGTTGGAAATACTGTCTTCTCTTCCCTCAATACCCTGGACTTTCACAGCTAGGCAAAGGCAATGATTCTGCATTTAATCACCAGATGAATAAGAAACAGATTTGAATTTAAACGAAAGATAAAGGATTGCAAGAACACTCGGTAAAGACTACTGCCTCTATTTCTTTGCAAAGCAGCTCTCAGGATCTGCCAATGAACCTCATTTTGACATGGAACACCCCATCCACTCTAATCCAGGGCATATCCCTCAAAAGACAGTCAGTCAACTGGAACTCTGCCAACTTCTGCTTGGGAATTGTGTGAAGAACAGCAGCAACAAGAGCCTACTTTGAGAAGGAGATCAACAATCACACTCAAGAAGAAAAGAAGTTATTTGGCAAAGAGATGCATGTTGCCAAAATGTTAGTCACAGCCTCAAGGTCCCAGTTTATGTCTCTGCAACTATTCTTTGCTTTGACAGAGTCCATTCTCTGACCCAGGAAACCAAGCTAAGCTTCTGTCACCCTCCCCATTTGAAGCAGTGAAGAATCCTTTCAATTTGGTAGTATCAAACTGTGACAGAGACAAGATGTCCACCAAAGACTAAAAAGGAGAGGAAAAAATATATAATTTGCCATTTTCCACTTAGGACTGGCACAAGCGGAGCAAAGGCAAACAGACAGGATAGGAAAAATTGAAAATCATTACGATAAAGCAGCGGGCTATAACAAGAGCCTGCCCAGGAGCTCTCAGCCTCCATAGGTTATCTCAAACCCCTCTTAAAAACAATCCAAAAAGGTACACTGTAGGCTGAAATGACAGCTTAATATTAGCAGGTTTTTACCCCCCAAAATAAGTGAATATGCTTCAAGGCCTGCAGTTCTTCCTGGGGTTAATATGAAAACTATGTTTTCCTCAAACAGCCTGAATCAACAGCCCGTGAATTTCAGAATTACTTCAGAGCCAAAGGAAAACAGACTCAAGTGCACCAGGTTACTTTCCCAATCACAAAGCCCAAGAAGTCAAGAAAGAACATTCGATAATTTCCTCTTCAACAGTCTCCTCTCTCTTCCCTCTTTCTTAAAAACCATCAGTAAAATTTGAAAACTCCACTGTTCTCCATAGCTTCCACCCCCTCTGCATTTCACCTTTGTGCTGACACCACTCATCAGTACCAACTAGGGTAAACAATATTCTGATATCAAGAATGAATTACAATTAGAAACTGCCCCTTCTTTAGCAAATCCACATCACACCTCAGAAATGCCAAGACTTTCAGGAACACTTCTAAGCTAAACAAGTTCACCTTTGGGCAAAGTGTTCAGAGGATCACGCCCAAAGAAAAAGCTAAAACAGGCCAGGTACAGTTGCTCACACCTGTAATCCTAGCACTCTGGGACGCCAAGACAGGAGGATTGCTTGAGGCCAGGAGTTCGAGACCAGCCTGAAGAAAAGCAAGACCCGCCCCAATGCCACAAAAAAAAAAATTAGCCAGGCACATACCTGTAATCCCAGCTACTCAGGAGGCTGAGGCACGAGAATCACTTGAGCCCAGGAGTTTGAAGTTGCAATGAGCTATGATGATGCCACTGCATTCTAGCCCAGGTGACAGAATGAGACTCTGTCTCAAAAAAAAAAAAAAAAATTTAAAACGGGATTTCAGTGGATTAACAATAAAGAAGCTAAAACTGTTCACTGCACACTGGGCTCTACCAACCAAGGCCACAGTGACTGGACAAAAACATAAGGCTCAACTGTGCAAAATACTATTTTCCAACGAATTCTTCAGGGTTCATGAAGAAGGTCAGTGTTTGTAAAGAGTAAGATACAGACCAGGTGAGGTGATCTCTACTACAAATAGAGAAAATTAGCCAGGCGTGGTGGCATGCACCCGTAGTCCCAACCACTCAGGAGGCTGAGGCAGGAGGATCACCAGAGCCCAAGGGTTTGAGGTTGCAGTGAGCTATGATGTTGCCACTGTAACTCTAGCCCAGGAGAGCAAGACTGTGTCTCAAAAAAAAAAAAAAAAAAAAAGAGTAAAATACAGTTGTCCCTTAGTATCAGTGGGAGATGGGCTCCAGTATTCATGCAGATACCAAAATCCATGGATGCTCAAACCCCTTATGAAGAACGGTGTAGTGTCTGCATGTAACCTATGCATATCCTCCCATACACTGTAAATCATCTTCAGATTACTTATAATACCTAACACAATGTAAATGCTACGTAAATAGTTGCTGCACTGTATTGTTTAGGGAATAAGACAAGAAGAGTTTATACATATTCAGTACAGATGTAACCATCCATTTTTTTCCTTCACATATTTTTATTTATTATTTTTTTTGAGACAAAGTCTCACTCTGTTGCCCTGAGTAGAGTGCCAGGGCATCAGCCTTGCTCACAGCAACCTCAAACTCCTGGATTCAAGCAATCCTCCCGCCTCCAGCCTCCCAAGTAGCTGGGACTACAAGTATGTGCCCCATGCCCAGTGAATTTTTCTATTTTTAGTAGAGACGGGGTCTCACTCTTGCTCAGGCTGGTCTCAAACTCCTGAGCTCAAGCAATGCCCCCCTCGTCCGCCTCCCAGAGTGCTAGGATTACAGGCGTGAGCCACTGCACCTGGCCTTTCCCTCAAATATTTTTGATCAGAGGTTAGTTGAATCCATGTATGCAGAACCCACTGACAGATATGAAGAGCCAACAGGTGGCTAGAAAATAAAACACTGCATTCTCCCACAGCCAACTGACCTCGTTCATTCCCAAGTTTAATTTTCCTATCTTCATCTTGATGGCAGCCAACACAATGTAACACAATATGAAATTTCTGACTTCTAAAAGTTGACATTAAGAAGAATTAAAAAATTGAACATCTTTAGAAACAATGAAGTTCGGGGAAAAAGAAAATTGAACATGCATCAAATCAAAACCAACTCTTCCCTGGCACAAAAAAAAAAATGCAGCAAGCCTGACAAGAAGAAATCGAGAAAGACACGTCTTCTAAATATCAGTATCTCAACCTTGTTTATACCACTTTAAAGATTCCATTTGGTTAACATGAGCTTTTAGAGACAGGGATGGACCAGACCTATATTTCAAAGGGGAAAAAATGAGAGCTTAATGATTTGTCTCAAAGTTACTTAGTAAATCCACAGATGGGCTAAAACAGCCTTTATTCCCTGAGGTTCTCTTCTGGTTTGTAAAAGAAGAAAAGAGTATACAAAAACATTCAGGGCCGGGCGCGGTGCCTCATGCCTGTAATCCTAGCACTCTGGAAGGCGAGGCGGAAGGATCGCTTGAGCTCAGAAGTTCGAGACCAGCCTGAGCAAGAGCAAGACCCCCGTCTTTATATATAAAAAGAAAAAAAGAAAAAAACAGTAAGTCATTCAGAAATAAAAACTGTAAGGCAAAAAATAACAGTATGAAAAAAAGAGGTAGGCCTTGGGAGAGCCAAAAGCAGTAATAGATTCAAATCCCTTTAAGTCTGAATTCCATTACACACCAGCTTCTTCCAGCTCCTCATCCCAACGTTATCTTTTACGAACTTTCCTTCCTGACCAGTAACTCAACCACGCATATTGCCCAAGTTTAACACTTTAAGATTTCCATCTTCCCTCACTTCACACCGCTTCAACATGAGCCCTCAACTCCAGGTGGTCCCACGCGCATCTCAACACTTCTCAATCCAACTTTTAACACAATTCCCATTCCCTCTCAACTAACGCACTCAAGATTCCCTCTAGTGTAAGCAGTTTCCCAAGTCATCCTCCCAACCATTGGTTTTCACCTAACTCAATCCCCAAAATGTCACACTGGCCTCCTCACCCACAGCATCCTGCTAATTAGCTGTTCCCAACAGGTCCTCCCTTCCTCGTCTCCCTTTTTGCGCACGGCTACCTCGCTCTTCACCCAGAGTTGCCGCCTTACCTTACCCAACCCTTCAGGAGCCCTTATTTCCTGTCTCTCAAAAACCTTCCTCCTTATTTTCACAGTCCGCGCTAGCCCCAAACCAGTTCCCTACCACTCCTCCCCACGCCCATTCTCTTCCAGGTTCTTCAGATCCAGCCCCCAGGCCCCCGTCCCTCAGACCCCGCCCCCAGGACCCTTCTCCTTCCTCAGGCCCCTCCTCCAATTCCCCTTTCTATCCTCAAGCCCCGCCCCAAGCCCCCCTCCCCCGGCTCTCCCTCCCACTCAGGTCCGCAGGTCATTTCAGCGACGGACTCAGCCGCCCTAGCCTCTTTCCGACCTGGCCGCAGCTGCTCCGGGAGCGAATCCTCCGCCACCTCCGCTCCGGCTTGGTCCTGTCCCGCTCGCCCCCCAGCAGGCTCTCTTTCTCGCCGCCGCCGCCGCCCCTTTTGCCAACCCGGAAATGGATCTGCTCCCACCGTCCCCAGCGTCCGCGAACAAAATGGAGGCGGGGGAAAAAAGGAGGAGGGAGCAGAGCGAGAAGAGACGCTAGACGCATGCGCCCCTCGAAAGCCCGCCCCCTGCTGGCGCACGTAAAAGCAGGAGCGGCCGGATCATCAGCCATCTTGGGAAGGTCTCGAGAACTTCGCTTACCGGCTGAATATCAGCTGAAAATCAGCGTTTGCAATTTTGGCTGCAGTTAGAATCACCTGGGAAGATTTTACTAACTAGTGATGCCTGGGCTACACTCCCCGAATATTCTGATTTAGTTGGTCTTGAGTACAGCCTAGGCATTGGTACTTTTAAAATTGCTCAGGTGATTCATTCTAGCGTGTTGCCACGGTGGAGAAACACGGGGCTAAGCAGAGTCATTCTTTGAATATATTTCTTTTTCGTCTTTACTCCACCGTACACACACACACACCCTACCCCATAAATGTCCTTTCCTAATGTCCAGTTAACGAAGAACCGCCTCAGCCAACCTTGCAAGGGCCAAGTAGTCAAGCTCCGGTTGTCATAGCAACAGAGAAGCAGACCCCTGCTAGCAAGTCATCGTTTACGTCATCTTTAGCCACCTGACCTGAACACTGGTCTCTTCTTTCGCGGGCCGGGGGTTCCTCCAGCCCAGGACTGGAGCTTAGTCTGCGTATTCCTCCAACTCCTTGGACCAGGAAGAGAAATCCTGTACCCTCCCGGGGTGGGGGGGGGGGAGATGCTGTTAACTCCGTGGCAGCTGACTAAGGACCCCTCCCTAGTCCACCCACAAAAGCCTTTTCCGTTGCAGCCAACCCCATTGCCATATATCCTCAAGATACTGTTTGGGTCAACTCCATTCCTAGCGCTGAATCCAAAGTAAGGGGATAGACTTGGAACTGTACCCATTACTTACAAGCTGTGTGCCCTAGGGCCTCAGCTATTCTATCTGTAAAATAGGTATAATAGTGCCTGTCTCATAGGGTTGTTGGAAGGCTCCAATCAGGCAGTGAATGGGAAAACACGTGATAAACCCTAAGTTATTATTTTTGTTTTCCTTCTGTTCTGCTGTGAGTAGTGCTGGGCACCAGGCACTAATCAAGCAAATGTCACATTGAGAACCTGCTGTGGGCCAGACACTGGGTTAGGCACCAGGAGATGACTACAGAGGTGACTAAGACAGAGCCTCTACCCTCAGGGAACTCACTGTGTTGGGAAGACTGGTATGTAAACAGCTAGCTGAGATGCAAGTCAGTGTGTGATTAGTACCATGGGACATATATGCTGTAGGACATCAGACAAGGGAGTGATTAATTCCTATTAAAGAATGGGAGAAATTTTCCTAAATGGTTTTGAACTGAGCCTTGAAGGATGAGTAGAATTTTATTACTAATCAGAGAAGGCAGGGAACACATTATGGGCCCTAGGGATCAGTGGGTACAAAGGTAAAGATTTTAAAGTATCTATGTCTTGCCTGCATTCCTGAAGGTGAGGTGATTGGGCCAGGAGATGGATCTAAACTCCTTACCAGAGCCTCCCAGTTCTTCAACCTCATCCCCTACCAGTCCCCACCTTGTTCAGGCTACATACACTACATGGACCTGATTTCTGTCACTGCAACACACCAACTGTAGTAGTTCCCACCTCAGGGCCTTTGTACTAGCTATACTCTGCCTCTTCCTCATTTTCCAAGCCTTAACTCAAATGCCCCCTCCTCAGAGAGCATTCCCTGCCCACCATAGGTAATGTAAGCCCCCAACACTTTATAACATCGCTGGGCAGCCACTGGGGTGGATACAGGAACTTCTCACCCAGACTTGGGGAGAGGGTGATAGGCTTCATAAAGAAAGTAACTCAATGAGGCCATTACCCATGTTCTAAGTGAGGCCTGATGGATAGGTAGGAATCGGCCAGGGAGGAGGGAAGAAAAAGCATTCCAGGGAGCATATGTGCAAAGCAAGAAGGATCATGGCACATTCCAAGAACTGAAAGCATTTTGATAGGGCTAGAACTTAGGGGTTAGGCAAGAAATTAGGTCAAACAAGTCATCATAGGTCTGACATCTATTAACATTTCCATGTGCCAGGCACTGTCAAAACTTCACATGTTGTAACTCTTTTAATCCTCACAAATTACTTCCTGAGGTAGGTATTTTACCCCCATTTTACAGATGAAGAAACTGAGACACAGCAAGGTTAACCATCTTGCTCAAAGTCACTACCTACAAAGTAGCAGAACTGTCCCCAGAGTCCGTACTCTCAAATCCCATACCAGTGACTCTGTACCCTACCAAGCCCAATGTCCCTTTCTTATAACAAATATTTTGTATGAAATTAATAGATAATATACCTGGGTACATGATTTCAAAAAACAAATCTATACAATGCCCTGACTATAAAAAAGACAAACAAAAGGAAGGCATTTCAATATGCAAATACTCCAGCATCACTGCATTGGAAGATATAGTAAAGTAGTCAGATACTGGCACCCACATGTAGAATCACTAAGAATGTGGCAGGGATAAATGCAGACTGACCTAAGAGTGTTGGATTGGGCAACATTGCCGTTGGTGTTGTGATTTTCCATAATGGAGAACAACTCATAGTAAAGTACTGAACAATACAAAACAATTTACATAGTATTAATAGTTGCATTCCTGGAAAAGACAGATTATATTAAATATGTGCAAAAATATTTCGTGTTTGTGGTTTCCTTTGCCTGGCTAAGTACCTGGAAGACTGTCTCCCTAAAAACAACTAAAAATCCTGATAAAAATATTTTTTAAAATCTTAAATGCTTTGGTGAGCTACTGAAAAAGTAAAGTAAGGAATTTTCAGGGCAAAACAAAGCAAGTGAAAACAAGGGACATAGAGATAAGTGGAACACTGAAGCAAGCTTTTGCTCTCAGGGCACTTGCCTAACTAGGTAAACTTGAGCTTTCATCACTGTCTCACCGGAAAAGGAAACACCCGAGAACCTCCTCGACAGGGGGAATTTAACAGGAAATCCTTCCTCCATAAAGATGGGACCCAAAGGACTGCATTGTCACAGTACGAGTGAACCAGAAATAAACATGTCCCTTTCTCCTTTGGATGTAGGGTTGGTTAACGGAGACGAATTCTAAGCTCAGAAAATTATAAATAGATTTTTCACATAGAATGTCCAGCAGGACATTCAAGAGTCATGTGGAACCCAAGGTCAGCTGTGTGGAACCATCCCTTGCATTGCACCACTCCAGCATCCCGGACCCCTGCCCATCCAGTGCCAGTAACACATCCTTATTATTGCGACAGACAGAAAACCAAATTTCCGAAATGCCCCCATGGAGGAGCATTGCCCCTTGCTACACTGTCAAGCCAACAGGGGTCAACTTGTGAAGAACTTTATTATTTATTGGGAAAAGGGCCAGGCGCAATGGTTCAAGCCTGTAATCCTACCACTTTGGGAGGCCAAAGCAGAAGGATTGCTTGAGGCCACGAGTTCGAGACCAGCCTGGGCAAGAGCGAGACCCCATCTTGAGCATGTACTACCAGCTACTCAGGAGGCTGAGGCAGGAGGATCGCTTGAACCCAGGAGTTTGAGGTTGCAGTGAGCTATGATGACGCCACAGCACTCTAGCCTGAGCAACAGAGCCAGACACTCTCTCAAAAAAAAAAAAAATTAGGAAAAATTAGATTTTTATCTCGAGGGCAAGAGAGGGAACCCATTAAAAGTTTTAAGCGGAGAAGCGCCATGACCTACTTTGTATTCTAGAAAGATCCCTCTGACTGCAGCATGGAGTATGGATTAAATAGGGCCAGGTTAGAAGCAGGAGTGCCAGTTGGGAGGCTGCTGTGGAAGTCCAAGCGAGAGATGATAGTGGCCTGCACTGAGTGGCTTCTGGACACTGGCTTGCACAAAGGCTTTGGAGTCAGGACTGCCTCGTGCAAAGCTCAAAGCCTCTCAGTCCTCCCCATTACTGAATAGAGTACTTATAACTTGCCTAAATTATCTAACCTCTACTGGCCTCCAGGCTCATCATCTGCAAAATGGAGATAAGCCTAAATGGATGCATCCTGAGTGTTTACACACACAGCAAGCACTCACTAATCTTAGCCATGATCGTTTATTAGAGTATCAGCAGTGGAGATAGAGAGATGTAATTCTAGAGGTATTTAAGAAATGGAACACGGGGACTGAAGACAGGGAGGAGCCAAAGATGATTGCTAAGTCTCTGGCTTGAACTCCTGCATGGAGGTGATGCTAACTAACTCTCAGCTGGAAAGAGTTGCAGAGGGAGAGAAGGAGCTGGGGTGGTGAAAGAGCCTGAATAGCTCGGCGGAACATCCAAGAAGAGAGGTTCCGTAGGCCATTGGATGTTTGGGTCTGGAACTTAGAAGAGCAACCTTAGGAATTTGGGACCCATAAACTGTGGTAGCTGGTCTCCAAAGATGGCTTCCCATGAACCAGGACTCCTGGTATTCATTGAATCTGGGCTGGCCTGTGACTCCTTTGAACCAGTGGAATGCAGCGGAAGTGAGGTTGTGCCAGGTCCAGAACTAAGACTTGGCAGCATCTGCTTTTGTGCTTTGGGGACCCATAAGCTCCCAGGTGAGAAATCAGCTACTCTGCTGCAGAGGCCACTCAGAGAGAGCGGCCTTGACCCAGAGAGAGAGAGAAAGGACCATCCATCCCAGCAGTCCATGTGTTCCCACCAGGACTCAAGACATGTGAGCCAGCTGTCTTGGACATTCTAGCTCCTGGAGCTTTCTGACTGCAGCCACATGTGGGACCCCAAGTAGTGAGACCAGCAGAATCAACTAGCTGAGCCCCTGTCAACCCAGAAGATTTTTTTTTTTTTTTGAGACAGAGTCTCACTCTGTTACCCACGCTAGAGTGAAGTGGCATCATCATAGCTCACTGCAATCTCAAACTCCTGAACTCCAGCAATTCTGCCTCAGCCTGCCTAGTAGCTGGGACTACAGGCATGTGCCACTACGCCCAGCTAATTTTTTCTATTTTTAGTAGAGATGGGGTCTCGCTCTTGCTCAGGCTGGTCTCTAACTCCTGATTTCAAGAGATTCTCCTGCCTCGGCCTCCCAGAGTGCTAGGATTACAGGCGTGAGCCACCATACCCAGTCAACCCAGAGGATCTTGAGAAATTATAAATGGCTGTTGTTTTAAGCCACTAAATTTGGAATAGTTTGTTATGCAGTAATAGGTCCCCAAACAGAAATCTAATGATGAAATCTAAGCCTGGGATTATAGAGGGAATAGAAGAGGGCTGAGGAGAGGGCCAAGGAACTCCACATGCAAGGGCCAGGCTGAGGGAGACTGAGAAAGAGAGGACAGAGGGAAACCCTGAGAGCTTATCACTGTGGAAGCCATGATGAGTGTTCAAGAAGGAAGAATGGTCAGAAATATCAAATGCTGGTGAGAGGAAGATAAGTGTCCTTGGATTTGGTTACATGAAAGTCATTGGTGCCCTTGACTGGGGCAGTTTCAGTAAATGATGAGAGCGGAAGCCAGATACAGTGGGTTAAAGAATGAAAGAGAAACATAGAGCAGTAAAACCAAACCAACCAGAGTTATGCATCTTGATCAAGCATTGACCAGAGTCACACATACTGATCTCACAAGCATAATATTGAGGGGGGGAAGTTGCTGAACACCACATCCAGTATGATAGTATTTATATAAAATTTTAAAACATGCAAATATAAAACACTCCTAAAACTCAATAATAAAAAGACATCTGAAAAATGGACAAGGAATCTTGTAATGGGTTGAATAATGCCCACCAGAATTTGCATTCACCCAGAACTTTGGAATTCGACCTTATTTGGAAATAGGGTCTTTGCAGATGTAATTAGTTAAATTGAGGTCATGCTGGATTAAGATGAGGTCATCCTGGATTAGGTGGGCCCTAAGTCCAATGCCTGGTATCCTTACAAGAAGAGGAGGGGATACAGAGACACACACAAAGGGGAGAACCCCATGTGAAGACAGAGGCAGAGACTGGAGGGATAAGTTTACAAGCCAAGCAAAAAAAATCCACATCACATAATACTCACCGTTTTAAT
Source organism: Propithecus coquereli (assembly GCF_000956105.1). NCBI lineage: Eukaryota > Metazoa > Chordata > Mammalia > Primates > Indriidae > Propithecus > Propithecus coquereli. Next base: position 3,884,267 of record NW_012135969.1, read on the forward strand.
CACTTTGAAGTATAAAATCGAGTGGTTTTTAGTACATTTACAATGTTGTATAACCACCACCACTATCTAATTCCAGAATATTTCCATCACCGAAAAAGAAATCTCATATCCATTAGTAGTGTCTTCCCATTCTGACCTCCCCCAGCCCCTGGCAACCATTAATCTACTTTCTGTCTCTGTGGATTTGTCTGTGTTGGACATTTCATATAAATGAAATCATGCAATACATGGCTTTTTGTGTCTGACTTCTTAACATAATTTTTTCAAGGGTCGTCCGTGTTGTAGCATATATCAGTACTTCATTCCTTTTTGTGGTGGAATAATATTCCATTTTATGGATACGCCACATTTTAGTTTATCCATTTACCAGTTGACAGACATTGGGTTGTTTCCACTTTTTGGCTATTATAAATAATGCTGTTATGAACATTTTTATACAGGAGGTTTCTTTTGGGGGTGACGAAAATGTTCTAAAATCGATGGTGATGGTTGCACAACTCTGTGAATATACTAAAAACCATTGAATTGTACACCATAAAAAAGGTGAATTATATGGCATGGGAATTACATCTTGATAGACCTCTTACCCCCAAATATGCAAAACACTTGTTTTGAAATGTATACATATATAGTAAACATTTATAGAAATGCGTAGGAATGATACCACACTGAGGAAAGTGGTCGTCTCTAGGGAGAGAGGCACCATCTCTCTAGGGAGAGATGTGACTGGGGACAGGTACCAGCGGCTTCAGCTGTAGGGTAAGGTTTCATTTTAAGCTGAGTGGTGGAGACATGAGTGTTCATTATATTTGTCTTTAAGCTTTTTGCATGATTGAAATATTACACATTTAAAAATATTTTTAAATATTTGCTATTTAAAAATTTGCTATTTGCAAGATTCCAAAAACCACCACCTACTAACAGCAGAGAGGGGGGAAAAAGGGTTTCTTTTTAATGCAGAGACCTGGCAGTCCCTGCTTATCTAAGGGGTCGAACTTAACCATCACTAATGTGGGCCAACCTGATGTTACACACCTCCCACTATAATGCAATTCACAGCATCATCTATAAAGTGTTCTTCCCTAGAATATTTAAGCTCCAGAAACCACTAGAACTATGCTCTCCAAATTCAAAGCTGCTAGCCACTTGTGGCTATTGAACAATTAAAATGTGACTAGTCCAATTTGAGATATACTGTAAATATAAAATGCATACCAGATTTCAAAGGCTTAATACCACAAAGAAGAATATAAAATATCTCATTAATATTTTTATATTTCTTACATGTT
>NW_012135969.1:3885605-3941938 GCF_000956105.1 Propithecus coquereli
TCTATTAGCAAGTACTTGCTGGCATCCTTGTGACTTGCCTAACTTATTTGAAATTCTATTGATCTGAGGGTATTAATAATTTGTTAGTGAGTTTTTTTTTTTAACCTAGAAAGCTTTGGATTGTAAAACTTGAGCTAATTTTTATTTTTCCAGGGTATAAGAAATTGGGGATAAAAAAGAATCTAGACCAACTTTCTCAATGTATAGAAACAGAGAAATGGAGGTCTAGAGATTTGAAACAATTAGTACTGATTCTTTCACATGAGATTTAAACTAAATCAATACTAATTGTTCTTAGACCAAGTTGTATTGATTACTCACATGTCCCTTGGAGTCACTCTTGCCCTTAAGATTTAAAAAATATTACCTAGAAACTCCATCCTGTGATTATGGGAAGTTGAGCACCTTTCCTAGGATACCTGCCATTTCCAAGGGCTCACGTTCCCAGGCCCACCTGTGGCTCCAGGTTCCAGCGGTTCACATGCTAACTCTATTTGAAGATGGTCGTAGCGTCCTTCACATTATGTTGCTGTTCCATGATGTGTTGACCTACACTTGGAACTCAGAGCTATAACACAGTTCCACTTCCACACACACACAGAAAAAACCCCATTCATATGAATCCTTTACGTATTTATCAGACTTCACTGATGTTTTGTTATGACCATGATGATTTATTATTACAACATTTTAACACCGGATGTTGGACATTCTTAATTTTCAAATGATCCTTGTCCCTTTTGGTAACTAAGGCTCAGTCTCCACCACATTGCCCCAGCTGCCCTTTCTCTTCCCACTCCTGCTCTTTTTTCTGTCTCCTTTTTCCCAAGAACAAAAGCCAAGTTCTTCTATGTTCCCCTTTTGTTTTTTAATTGAAATATAATTCACATACCATAAAATTCACCATTTCAAAGTGTACAATTTAATGTTTTTTTAGTATATTCACAAAGTTGTACAATGGTCACTACTATCTAATTCTACAATATTTTCATAAACCTCAAAGAAAATCCCTTACCCATCTCTCCCAGCTCTTGGCAACCACTTATCTACTTTCCTTCATTTTGGATTTGCTGTTCTGAACATTTCACATAAATGAATCATTCAATATATGTTTTTTGGGGTCTGGCTTCTTTCACTTAGCACAATGTTTTCAAGGTTCGTCCATGTTATAGCATATATCAGTACTTCTTTCCTTTTGATGACTGAATAATATTCCACTGTGTGGACATACCTCACTTATTTACTCATTTATCAGTTGGTGGACATTTGGTTCATTTCCAACATTTGGCTATTGTGAAAAACATTGCTACGAACATTTATATACAAGTTTTTGTATGAACATATGTTTTTAATTCTCTTGGGTATATACCTAGGAAAATTGCTGGGTTGTGTGGTAAATCTATGTTTAACTTCTTGAGGAATTGTCAAATTGTTTTCCGAAGTGGATACACCATTTTACATTCCCATGGGCAATGTATGAAGGTTCCAAATTCTCTACATCATTGCCACATATTATTTTTATTATTATAGTATATGTGAAGTGGTATCTCCTTGTGGTTTGGATTTGCATTTCCCTAATGACTAATGACATCATGATTCATGTGCTTACTGGCATTTGGATATCTTCCTTAAAGAAATGTCTATTCAAATCCTTGGCCCATTTTTTAAATTGAGTTGTCTTTTTTATTGTCAAGTTATAATAATAGTTCTTCATGTGTTTTTGATAGTAGACCCTTATCAGATATATAATTTACAAATATTTCTTTTGATTCTGTGGGTTGTAATTTCACTTTCTTGGTAGTGTTCTTTGAAGTCCCAAAGCCTTTAACTTTGTTGAAGCCCAACTTACTTTTTCTTTCATTGCTTGTGCTTTTGGTGTCATATCTAAGAAACCATTGCCTAAAGTAAGTTTCAGGTGATGATTTACACCTATGTTTAGAAAGATTTATGCCTATGTTTTCTTTTAAGAATTTTATAGTTTTAGCCCTTATATTTAGGTCAATGATGCATTCTGAGTTAATTTTTGTGTATAGTATGAGGTAGGGGTCTAATTTGTTCTTTTGCATGTGGATATCTAGTTATCCCAGCACTAATTGTTGGAATAACTTCTCTTTCTCCATTGAATTGTCTTGGCACCCTTGTTGAAAATCAACTAACCATTAAATGTGTAGGTTTACCCCTATGTTCTTAAGCAGAGTGATTCTTCAATCTCTAGCCCTTACCTCCAAATTTAGCACTGGATGTTCCTTTGCACATCCAAAGATTTAGCTGAAACATAAAAATACTGCTTACAAGTGTGCCTCTGATTAAAGTCTTAGACAAGAATTAACCGCCAACACACTGGGAATGAGGAGTGAAGAGGAAAATTGATTTATTCTTCTAGTTACACAAAAATTAACAATACCATACGGTAGCCAAGAAGATGATCAGACAGCCATACTAGTCATGTGGTTTGGGCCAATAATTTAACACTTTTGATTTCCAGTTTTACTTTTTGTAGTATATATCTCATGTAATATTTTGGCATAGAAATTCCTTCCCAGAATTTCTCAGGAAATGCATTTTCCTTAATCTTGTATCTCATAAAAAATCAGTAGAGAAATCAGGAAAAACTACCATAAATCTCCTGTGAGAATTAAAGCTTAATAATCAATGTAGAAGTGTCACAAGCTTCAAGATAGTCACCAATGTCACATTGAAAGCAAGGACAGGAACTGCTAACACTCAGAGTGAAAGTTAAGGTAGACATTTCTGAAAATGGGACAGGGCTGTGTAGGAGAAAAGCAGCCACAATCTAATCCTGTTCAGTCCAATACAGCATGTATGGCTGTTGAGTAATGGAAATGTGGCGAACCTAAATGAGATGTGCCTTAAGTATAAAATATGTATTAGATGTTAAAGACTTAGTATAGAAGAAGGAAGATAAAATATCTGATCAATAATTCTTTCATTGATTATATACCACAATGATAATATTTTGGATATATTGAGTTAAGTAAAATATATTATTAAAATTAATTTCACCTGTTTCTCTTTACTTTTTTAATGTGGCTACTAGAAAATTTAAGTTACATATATGGCTCACATCACATTTGTATTGGACGGTGCTGGTGAGGGCAATTTATAGCTTTCGCATACAGGGGTGATGAAGGTGCAAGTAAACACCACCACAGGGAAGCAATCAGACAAATCAAGAATTTGGGGCATTTTACAAGACATTAGCCAGGTGTGGTGGCGTGTGCCTGTAGTCCCAGCTACTGCGGAGGCTGAGGCAGGAGGACTGCCTGAGTCCAGGAGTTCGAGGTTGCAGTGAGCTATGATGGCGCCACTGCTCTCTAGCCTGGGCAACACAGTGAGATCCCGTCTCAAAAAAAAAAAAAAAAAAAAGGAGAGACTTGTGAGGAGAAGATTTAAATGCTAAAAGGGAAGGAGCCAATACAGGGAGAGAGACTGAAGAAACAAGTTCTTCTTGTCAAATACGACTAATGCTTGTGGATAGACTCTCTTAGGGGTATTCGAGATTCCTGCAAGAAGTGCTCCATCCTCTCTGTGCTGCAGCCTCGTCCCCACCTCCAGGCGCCTTGAGAAAGTAATCTTGGTGGTGACACCTAGTGGACTAAAAGGGCACTGCCTAAATCCTTCACGGCAGTACACTGCTTCAAAAGGGCACCTTATGACGCGAGAATTCTGACCACTCCAGGTGATTTTCGCCCTTTTGTTCATTGCTAGACCGGCCTAGGAGGTGTGATGGTACCAAGTAACCTCATCCTCTCTACTCCACAGCCCACAGAGCTGTTCTACCACCTCTTGGTAAAACACAGGCAGGGTGGAGGAAGGGCTCGGAAAATGTAGTTCCCCCAGCCAGTCAGGTGACCTGTAGCCTGATGAGCACAAGGTGGATGTTTCTGAGCTATTCTAGTTCCCAGGATTTGCAGAGTTTGAACTGTGGGCTCTGCAGTCAGAATAACTGTGTTCGAGTACTCGCTAGCTGTGAGGGCTAGGGCTGGGAACTTGACCTCACCGTGTCTCCATTATTAAGAAATCTCTCAGACCAGGCACAGTGGCTCACGTCTGTAATCCTAGCACTCTGAGAGGCCAAGGCAGGAGGATCGCTTGAGCTCAGGAGTTGGAGACCAGCCTGAGCAAGAGCAAGATCCCATCTCTACTAAAAATAGAAAAAATTAGCTGGGCAACTAAAAATAGAAAAAAAATTTTAGCAGGGCATGGTGGCCCATGCCTGTAGTCCCAGCTGCTTGGGAGGCTGAGGCAGGAGGATCACTTGAGCCCAGGAGTTAGAGGTTGCCGTGAGCTAGGCTGTCACCACCGCACTCTAGTCCAGGCAACAGAGTGAGACTCTGTCTCAAAAACACCCAACCCCTCCGCCCCCCCACCCCCACCACACACAAGACCTCAATTCCTCATCTGGAAAGTGGAGCTGATAGAACCAACCACACGGATTTTGGGGAAAGACTAAATGAGAGAATGCACGTAAAGCCGAGCACAGCAAGTGGCAAAGTACACTCTCTGGAAGGTCAACACTTATCATCACTTTGGAGAAGTAGATGACTGATGGTCTGAAGGTGGCCAAGATGCTGGGGCAGGAGGACAAGGACTGGGCCCCCACGATCCTGCTTGAGGGCATGGAGTCCTTGAGGGTGTGACCAGCACCCTTTGAGGAGGGCAGAATCTGTCAACCTCAGCACTTCTGGCTCCCCTAGCAGCCGGTCCAATAGGGCAGGGGCAGCTCTCCGTGCTGAGCAAGGCCCAATTCCCAAGCAACTCCCAGTGCCTCCTCCCTGACTTCCCACTTCCACTCTCTAGCTGTCAAACCCTATTCCTGCTTGGAGGCCTGGGTCATCTCTTCCAAGAAGTTTTCGCCCCCTCCCCCCATCCCCAGACTAGCAGCGAATCTCCTTGGCTTAATTCCGAGAGCACTTATCATCCTGCGTCTTGTTTCACTCTATGGCTCCTATTTCAAACAATCTAATTTATTCATTCAACAGATATATATTGAATGGCTTCTCTGTGCCAGGTGCTGGATGGTGAGCAAGACAGACTCACACAGCTAAAGCTCTGGTGGAGGAGGTAGACACTAAGCAAATACACAAAGAAATAAATATGCTGTCAGGTAGTGATGAGCACCTTGAAGAAAATAGAGGAGAGTAACGGGGGACAGAGAGTGAGGGGTGGGTGGGATCTTCTCATCAGAGTGGTCGGCAAAGGCAAAATCCCAGGGACAAGAATGAGTGTTATGTGTTTTAGGAACAGTAAAGTGGTCAGTGTGGCTGGAGTGGAGTGAGTGATGGGCAAAGGGATAGGAGAGGAGATTAGGGAGGGAGGATTTTGATTTTTAATCTGTTATTGGAAACTTGAGTGTTACAATCTGAATTGCTTTAATTGAGGTATAACATAACCACAATAAGATATATAAATTTTGTATGAACAACTCAATAAGAAAATACAAACACTGTGTGGTGACCACCCCCAGGTCACGATACAGAACATTTCTCTCACCCCAGAGGGCTTCCTTCCTCATGTCCCTTCCCAGTCAATACTTTCTCCTACCCCATTGAGTAACTATATTTTTACTTCCATCCCGACAGATTAATTTTCCCTGTTCTTGAACTTCTTTTACATGGAATCATACAGTATGTAGTCTTATGTGCCTGACTTCTTTTACTCAATATTAAGTCTGTCCCAGGTGTGGTGGCACCTGCCTGTAGTCCCAGCTGCTGGGGAGGCTGAGGCGGGAGGACTGTTTGAGCCCAGGAGTTTGAGCCTGTAGTGAGCTATGATCGAAACACTGCACTCCAGCCTGGGCAACAGAGCAAGACCCCAACTCTAAAAGTAAAATAAAATAAATAAAAAGTTAAGTCTGGGCTGGGCACGGTGGCTCACACCTGTAATCCTAGCACTCTGGGAGGCTGAGGACGGAAGATCGCTTGAGGTCAGAAGTTCGAGACCAGCCTGAGCAAGAGCAAGACTCCATCTCTACTAAAAAATAGAAAAAAATTATCTGGGCAAATAAAAATAAAAAAACAAATTAGCCAGGTATAGTGGTATGCGCCTGTAGTCCCAGCTACTGAAGAGGCTGAGGAAGAAGGATTCCTTGAGCCCAGGAGTTTGAGGTTGCTGTGACTTAGGCTGACGCCATGGCACTCTAGCCAGAGCAAGAGAGTGAAATTCTGTCTCAAGAAAAAAAAAAAAGGGCCGGGCGCGGTGGCTCACGCCTGTAATCCTAGCACTCTGGGAGGCCGAGGCTGGAGGATTGTTTGAGCTCAGGAGTTCGAGACCAGCCTGAGCAAGAGCATGACCCCGTCTCTACCAAAAAAATAGAAAGAAATGATCTGGACAACTAAAAATATATAGAGGAAAAATTAGCCGGGCATGGTGGCGCATGCCTGTAGTCCCAGCTACTCGGGAGGCTGAGGCAGAAGGATCGCTTGAGCCCAGGAGTTTGAGGTTGCTGTGAGCTAGGCTGACGCCACGGCACTCGCTCTAGCCCAGGCAACAGAGTGAGATTCTGTCTTAAAAAAGAAAAAAAAAATTAAGTCTGTGAGATTCATTCATGCAGGTAACAGTCGTTTGTTCCTTTTTTCTTGCGATGTAGTATTCCATTGTATGAATATGCCCCAACTTATTTGTCCATTCACCTGTTGAAGGACACAGGGTTTTTGTCCAGTTTTTTGTCATGAATAAAACTGCTATGATCATTGCTGTACCTGTCTGGTGGATACAAGCGCTAATTTCTCTTGGGTGTACAGCTAGAAGTGGAAATGCTAGGTCACAGGTTAGGTGTACATTTAGTTTTAGTAGATATTAACATGCAGTTTTCTAAAGTGGTTGTACTACTTTAAAGTCCCACCAGCAATGTATGAAAGTTCCAGTTGCTCCACATCCTCACTGACACCTGACCTTGCCAGTCTTTTTAAACTTAGCCATATTGTGATCTGATTGGGGTTTTTGTTTGTTTGTTTGTTTAGAGACAGGGTCTCTCTCTGTCACCCAGGCTGGAGTGCAGTGGAATCATTGGAGCTTGCTGCAGCCTCAAACTCAGCCTCCTGAATAGCTGGGACTACAGATGTGTGCCACCACACCTGTTTAAAAGACAGGGTCTCACTATGTTGCCCAGTCTGGTCTCAAACTCCTGGGCTCAAGCGATCCTCCTGCCTTGGCCTCCCAAAGCACTGGGATTACAGATTGGGGTTTTAAAAAGAGGACCCTGGCTGTAGTGTGGAGACCCAACTGGTAGCAGCTAGAAGTGGGTTGGTGAGAGGAAGCCCAGAGACCAAGAAGGAGGCCAGTGTAGTCATCCAGGGAGGATACAAAGGTGGTTTGGACTAGGGTGGTCATAGGGGAGCCATGGAGAAGTGGCTCAATGAGGATATGTTCTGGAATTGTAGCTGATGGGACTGGCTTATGAGATGAATCAGGGATGGGAGAAGGAGGCATCAAAGGTGAGTCCTAACTTTTTGCCTTGAAAACCAGGGTGGAAAAGAGGACCATTTTCTTTTTTTTTTTTTTTTTTTTTTTTTTTTGAGACAGAGTCTCACTGTGTTGCCCGGGCTAGAGTGAGTGCCGTGGCGTCAGCCTAGCTCACAGCAACCTCAAACTCCTGGGCTCAAGCGATCCTTCTGCCTCAGCCTCCCGAGTAGCTGGGACTACAGGCATGCGCCACCATGCCCGGCTAATTTTTTCTATATATTTTTAGTTGTCCAATTAATTTCTTTGTATTTTTAGTAGAGACGGGGTCTCGCTCTTGCTCAGGCTGGTTTCGAACTCCTGAACTCAAACAATCCGCCCGCCTCGGCCTCCCAGAGAGCTAGGATTACAGGCGTGAGCCACCGCGCCCGGCCAGGACCATTTTCTTAGATGCAGAAGATTAAGGAAGGAACAGATGGGGGTCAGTGGAAGATTGAGGGCTCCTGTGCGGCTGTTTAAGTACATGCTGCCTGCTGGAACTTAGGCTATCATCAGAGCCTAGCAGTAGGCTCTGTGTGCCCCATCTCTTAGTAGAACTGATAAATATCAGTTGTGTGATCGGCTGCAGTGGGCAGACCTGGGTCAGGGGACCAGTGCTGCCCCCTCCCGCACCCTGTAGCTTGGACCTTATGCTGGGACCACTCAGCCTCTGTCTTCTACCTTATAGAGTTAGAATGAAACGTGATCGCATATTTATACCACCTGGAACATGAGAGAACTAAAACATCCCAGCACTATGTGAGGTTGGCGCCTTTTCCTCTCATTCGCTTTTTCAAAGGCATCCAGAACAGCCCTGCTGAGGCCTGGGAGCACTGAGGCCACGCCCTCCCTTCCCTCAGCCCTTCCCCAGCCTCAAAGGAACAGAATGGAGAACAGCAGGTGGGTTGATTCATAGACTTTATCTGCTTTTTCTCCACCCAGTGGTTTCTGCAGTGACAACTGAGCCTGTACAACACGCATGGTTCACTCTGTTAAAGCTGCGGGGCGCGGAAGGGGACTGGGGGGGCCCTGGGCAAGGTGACAAGGGGCGAGTGGCAGCCAAGACTGGGCCGGTGGGACCCGGCATTCAGGGAGGGTAGGGGAGGCTGGAGAGAGAAGGCTGCTGAGGGCTGAGGAGGAAGGGCGGGAAGTCAGGGCTCAGGGCACAGGAGAGCAAGCGCATCAGCAGTAGCAGGGAGGCGGCAGGGAGCAGGAGCGTGGCCACAGCCACTGTGAGGGCGGGAGGGGGTGGGTCACAGCGCCTGCGTATGTCCATAGACATTTTTTGTAGCAGGAAGAAGACAGATCGCTGTATAAAAGGGACTGTACAACATTACCTATGATACAATGTTTACATATGATACAAGGCTCTTTCCCTCTTTGAGTTTTAAAAAATAAATTTACAATTCCAGAGCTTTGGGTAAAAAATATATACACCCTCGGAGCAGGAGCAGCCACGGCTTTTGCTACTGCTGCTGCTGCTGCCTCTTCAAGAGGGAAAGAGGTGGTGCCAGAAAGGAGGGTGAGGCTGCGCCAGGAAACCTCACCCAGTAGCTGCCAGGAGCCCCTGCACCCCTCAGCCCTGGAGGCCCATGGTGGGAGAAGGACGGAGCAGAGGTAATAAAGGCCTTGCCGGAGTCCAGTTTCGCCTTTATGGTCTCTGCTGTCCTCCCACCCCTACTTTTGGGGGGGGGCTGCCTGCCCCAGGTATGTGATCCACCCCACCCCAGCTCCACGGGGAGGACAAAGGGGAAGTCAAGACAGGGAGAGGGACAGAGACCATGTTGTTGGTGTCAGACACAGGAGCCAGAAGGGGATGCCAACTCCCTCCTTAGCAGTGAGACACCCCAAAAAGCAGGAGTGTGGGCAACAGGCACCCCTAACTCCTGATACCGCTGCACCCCACCCCACTGCAAGGCAGAGGGAGGGTCCTATAGGCAGCTTAGGCCTGTGTTTCCCTGAGCATCTTTCACCCTCTCGTCGGAGTTCACCCGGGGACCTTTGGGAAGCCTGAGTGGGGGACTCACAAGGGCTGCTGGGGCACCCCTCCCGCCTGCTGCTGCTCCCTGCCCTTAAAGTAGCTTAGCCCACAAGCCTGGGCACGCAGGGCAGCGTGAGGAGCTAAGCAGGGAGTGGAGGGGGTGGGGAAAGCACCCCGCACATCCCAGGGGCCGAGTAGCACCGAACGGAAGGACCCCCCCCACCAGCACACACAATACTATCCCTCAATTACCAGATGCACTCCTGCTCCCTAAAAGGGGACACACGCACACACACACACACACGGGGTAATATAATATTCGGGGGAGCATATCCAGGGGGCCTAGCCCTGACCAGGGAGAAGCAGGACAGGTGGACAGGTGGTGGAGGAGAAGGCTGCCAATCGCTCCCACAATTCCGCTCTGCGAGATGGGAGGGTGGGCAGCTTTCTTCCCTGCTTGGGAAGAGGAGGTTGGAAACTCCACAGATGGGAGGGGATAGAGGATCTCTGCCCTCTTTCCCAGAGAGGGCACGAACCAGCAAAGTGTGGTTTTGGCTTGAAGGAGCAATAGGGAGAGGATGTCAGCAGGATGCACAGGCTCATGAGTCCAGGGCTAAGTCCATCTAGCTCTTCCCCATGGGGTGGGAAGTTGCTCCAGGGGAAAGATGTGAGATGCAGCTCAGGACATCGTACAAAGTGCTTGAGTGCCAGGTGCCCAAAGACCCTGGTGGGGGCTGACCAGAACCTCCCTTCTCACTGACTATTTGCCTCCAGCTTGTAGGAGAGCTCGAAGAGCAGGTTCTGGTTGTCGATGACCTGGAACTGGCGCACGTAGGCCTTGGTCTGCAGGTGATGAGGGGATGCCTCCATGTCCAGGCCTGGGTGTAAGAAGGGAGAGGCAGTGAGGTTCCCAGCCTCCCTTCTTCCTCTACACACACACCGGGCAGAGGATAAGGCTGTGGACTGGGACAGGTGTTGGGAGGAGGGCCTTTGGGGAGGCCAAGGAGAGAATGGAGAACTGACAAGTGCACAGAAATCCATATTTGCGCAGGGAGGTCTCCCCAGAACCCTCCCGCTCAGTCAAATCTCTACCTGTAATGCTCTCAGAACCCTGGGTACTCACAAAGCGGCCGGCTCCGGTATTTGCGGATTGTCCTCACTTTTTCAGCCACTGAATGCTGGGAGATGACAAGGAATGAGCCCTGAAAAGGGCATAGAAAGATGCTCCCCCTCTTCCGCTCCCCCTCCTCCATTCACCAACTCCATTGGTTTTACTCCCTCTCGTCCCTCTCTGAAGGACCAAAGGAAGGGGTATAACAGGGTGCCAGGCGAGGGGGAGGCAGAGTTGCCCCCAAACTGCCTGTCAGCTTTGCCACTTGTGGGTGGGTTGCCACAGTGATGCCACCAGGGAGACAGTCAAGAGTCTGTTAGGCAAGCTGGGCACCATGGAGGAAGGCTGCTATTTTTAGGGAGGTGACAGGAGAGAGGGGGAGGATGCAGGCCCTCCACTCATGGGACTAGGGGTTGGCAGTGCCACTCACCAGCTTCTCAATGTTCACCAAACCATCCACAAGTGTCTTACTCCCCTCATGCAGAAATGTCAGATCTAGGCAAGGAGGAGGGAATCCGGTGTAAGGAAAAGCTGAGAGAAGACAACCTTCCCCTTCCACAGAACCCACTCCAGTCTGGGGTGCCCCTCTCTAGGCAGGCACTCAGGGTTAGTCAAGAGGGGACTGAGAGTCAGAACTGGGGCATGGGAGAAGGAGAATGTGGATAGAAGGGCCACGACTTGAGAGTAACTCTCTCACCTTTGAGGATCAGAGGCACAAAGGGAATCACTGGGGGCTTCATTTTAGAGATCACTTCTCGGTAGCTTTTGTGGTTCCTGCAGGGGTCCTAGCATTCCACAGAAGAGGGATCAAAGGACAGATGGGCCCATTGTACCCAGAAGCCATCCCCCAACTCCCTCCCCCATCCCCCTGCCCTACATACATCCCCACCAGACAGGATGTGTATCAGTGTCTAGCTGGAGGTGTGGTGGGGAGGAGCTTCACTGCTCTCCCCTCTCCTCCAGGGAAAACAGGGTAGCAATCTTTCCACCCTTCCCCTCCCAGCATGGTGGGGAGGGCAGGGATCCCAGGCACTGAAAACCTTGAAAGGGAAGTTTGAGGAAGAGGGTTTCTGGGATGTAGGTCCAAAGGCAGATGAAAGAGCCAAACCCACTCACCGTCAGGTTCTCAAATTTGCGGAACAAGTTCTTGAATTTCCCCGGCAGCTTCTGCAGAGAGTTTGAAGGAAGGAGAAGGGATATCAGAGTAGAGCTCCTTGGGTTACATGGGAGCTCCGGACTAACCCCAGCTGTTAGAGGGGGAAAGGGTCTGCATGTCTTGGCGGTGGGGGGTGGGCAGTAGGGTGGAGGAGCTAGAAACAGTCCTGAGGAATTAATCCTGGGGAAAGCCAGACCTCTGCTTATGTGTGCGCCATGCACAAAGGTGGCCCCACTGAGTGCGGCTGAAACTCAGCCCAGCTCCCACAGCCAAGTCCGTAACCTGTTGGAGGGCTGCCTGCCCCCTCGCAGGCGGGGATCCCGGCTTTGCACTAATTTGCACAAAGACAGGGTCCATTAGCCAAGCTGTGTACCCTGGGGCTGTGTCTGCCAGAAGAGGGCGTCTCCTTCCCACGGGCACGAGGACTCCTACAGGCTAGCTGAGTCCCAGGGGGAGCCCGGGATGCCAACATCCGCAGGTAGGAAAGGGAGGGGCCGCATCACCTCCCAGGTGAGCCGCAGGCGGCTGACGGCGGCGTTGTCCAGCCCCATGACCACGGCATAGAAGGACAGCAGGTCCTGGTTCTGCTTGCAGCTGCGGGGTGGGAGGCGGGGTCAGCTGGCCGTCCGGCAGCGTCAGTGGCCGGTCTAGCCGCGGGCCTCAGCGCCCCACTCCCGCCGCCCGCCGCACTCACATGGCCGCGATCTTGATAAACTTCTTGAGCAGCTGCGCGCGCTTGCCCGGGGCCTCGCAGAGCAGCACCTCGGTGGCCACCCAGTGCGTGACCTCGCTGCAGCGCTGCAGCAGCAGCTCCAGGTTGGCCGTCTCCCGGCGGCCGCGCTCCCCGTGGAACACGTAGTCCACGAACTCCAGCTGCACCCACGGTGCGGAGGGGCGGCCAAGGCGCCGGGGCGTGGGTGGGAAGGTGGCAGTGAGTGCAAGGGGATGAGGAGGGAAAGGCAGGAGGGCCGGGGAGGAAGGAGTGGAAAATAGAAAACCGGGACCGGACGAGATGCAACAGAGATGGGGGGAGCAAACAGCCAACATTAGCAATATTCCACGTCTATTGAGCGCTTACTAGGTGCCAGGCACTTGCTCAAGACTGACTTATCCTCAAGACAACCCATCTGGTAGACATTGTTGTCACTGTCTTATTTTATTTCTTTTATAGTGAATATTTTAAAAATACTAACCCCAGGTGAGATTCTGTGTAAGCAGCACTTGGGCCCTGAACCACTCTGCTATAGGGACTCTCTCTTTGCCATTTTTTCAGATGAAGGGACAAAGGCTTAGAGCGGTTATGGCCATGCAGTGCCCAAGGGCATGCTGCAAGTGCGCCTTCTAACAGGAAGTTCCGCTGCAGACACTGTCTGCCACGAGCGCATTTCTCCCTCCCTTCCCCAAGCCCAGCACCAGCTGCAATCCCCACCTCGTGCACACAGCGGAACAGCTCCCAGTGGAAGGCAGTAAGGTGGTTGGCAATGTCCTCAGGCTCCACTTGGTGGATCTCTGTGTCTCCAGGGGAGACCTGGATCTCCTCCGGAAGGGGCACCTGGTGGCAGGCAGGGGTATGGGGGCTGGGCTCCCAGTGGCAGGGTAGAAGGACTGCTCACAGCCCTCCTCAGCCCTTGCTCCCAGCCAAGGCCTTGGGAAGGAGTTCTTACCAGGGCCTCATAGCTGTCCCGGGTACAGGCAAACAGGTGGCTGTTGATGCCCAGGGTGGTGAAAACACAGTCCTCAGTCGGCTGGAGAAGGACCTTCTCTGCAGGAGAACAAGCTGCTCAGCCTCAGCCCCAGCCACCTGCCCCCTCGAGCACCCCGGCACTGTCACCATCCTCTCCAGAAACTCCTAACCCCACAATGACATATTCTAGACTAATGGGACTCATCACCAGTTGATGCCATATTTATCTGAAATTTGTCAAATGATGATTTCTTTTGTATTTATAACCTTTTTTTAACCCGTAACGTTCTTTCACAGCTCTTCTCTTATTCTATTGTCCCTGTGACATTGTAAAGGCAGGACTTTTTTTCCCAACTTAGAGGAAAATAAGGTTGTGGCTACATTGTTGGCTTTCTCCCTTCTCACAGGGATTAGTGACCCACCCTGTGTCTATAGCCTGAAAAATATAGTATCCTTAGATGCACAGAGAGGTTAAAGGACCAGAACACAATCTACAGATGAGTGAGGCCGCACCCAGATCAGAACCCAGGAGTTGTGGACCACTGCTTCCCAAATTTTAATGTGCATTGGAATCCCTGGGGGTCTTGTTCAAATGCCAATTCTGATCCAGCAGGTCTGGACTGGGATCTCAGATGCTGCAGTTGTTTTGTTTGTTTGTTCATTTGTTTGTTTTTTAGAGATGAGGTCTCACTATGTTGCCCACGCTGGAGGGTAGTGGCAATTCACAGGTGCAATCATAGTGCACGACAGCCTCGAACTCCTGGGCTCAAACAATCCTCCTGCCTCAGCCTCCTCCAGGTGGCTGGGACTATAGGCACGTGCCACTGCACCTGGCTTCAGAGGCTACATTTTTTTTTTTTTTTTTTTTTGAGACAGAGTCTCACTCTGTTGCCCTGGCTAGAGTGAGTGTCGTGGCGTTAGCCTAGCTCACAGCAACCTCAAACTCCTGGACTCAAGCGATCCTACTGCCTCAGCCTCCCGAGTAGCTGGGACTACAGGCACCGCGCCACCATGCCCGGCTAATTTTTTCTATATATTTTTAGTTGTCCGATTAATTTCTTTCTAATTTTAGTAGAGGCGGGGTCTCGCTCTTGCTCAGGCCGGTCTCGAACTCCTGAGCTCAAACAATCCACCTGCCTCGGCCTCCCAGAGAGCTAGGATTACAGGCGTGAGCCACCGCGCCCGGCCCAGATGCTACATTTTTAACAAGCTCCCAGGTGCTGCACATGAGGCTGGTCCCAGGACCACGCTTGGAGTAGCAGGGGCCTAGAATTCAGTCTTTACCCCTGCCCCAGGGCACTGAGCTTGTGAGTTTCTCCTCTTCAGGCAGTCAGCCCAGTTCTTCCTGACCCTCACCTCCAGAGGAGGCCACAGCTACCAGGATAAGGGATTCCTCACGCCCTGCGGGCTCCTCCGAGTACTGCAGTTTCTCCGTCACAGAGCCCAGAATGTCCTGCACAGATGCTGAAAGGCGACTGCGTATGGTCACATAAGAGTGGTCAGGCATGTAGACCCGGCAGAAGACTGGACAGAGACAGAAAGCAGCTTTTCAACAGAGGGCAGAGTGGCAGCACTGGCACAGTCCCCTGCAGGGTGCCTCTGTTCCCCACGAGAGGCTGCCCTCTGAACAAGTGCTGTGAAAGCGGTGAGTTCTACTACACAGGGAGACAGCACTGAAGGTGCCTGAGACCCAGAGACCCCACCTGTCCTCCTGAGCCACCCAGGATGCCCTGCCCCTCCTAATGCCCACACTCACTCTCATCAGAGCCCCGGAAGGCCACTCGGGTCTGCAGACAGGAGTCTATCCGGCGGAAGTGGCGGAAGAGTGGCTTCACCTGCTTGCTGGGTGGCTGGTTCTCCTCCGGAATCCTGGCAGGGACACAGCTGGGCATCAGCAAGCCCTGCCAGGTACATGGAGCACCAAGTAGGCAACGTCAAGCAGGAATATCAGAAGTGGGTCAAGGATGCACCAGCACCAGTTTCAGAAGGTGGTTAAGGGAGTCAGAAGAGAGGACAATGACCAGCATGGGACAACTGTCCAAATGACCCAAATCAAATGCCACTTTTTCCATGAATTCTTCTCTGACCCACCCCACCCACCAGGAAAGGTCACTTTCTTGCCTCAACTGCTATAGAACATTATGATACTTATTATGTTCATGTCTTATCTCTTCTCCAAGATCAAGAGCTTTTGAAGACTGGGGTTGGTTCTTGCTGAATTTTTTTTCATCCTCCAGGGCCTAGCATACTGCTTGGCACTTGGTAGGTAGTAGGTCATCAGCTCTTTGCTGAATTTTGCCAACAAGAACTTCACAGTCTGGGAGGGAGCTAGACATGCACACAGCTACTTCTAACACAAGGCAGGAGGTGTTGGTGATATAACAAAGGTACCGGGACAATTATGTTGGTATGGGGGAGGGAGAAAGCTATTCCTAAAAGGAGGATCTGAGAAGTTTTCATTGAGAAGATGGCATTTGACCTGGGCCTTGGAGGACAACAGGAAGAGAAGAGGGTGGAAGAAGGGCATTCTGGGGTGGACAGTGTAGCTGATGACAGGAAGTTAGCTGGAAAGCAAAGGAGTTGAGAGAATGATGGGGGGTATAGGGCATGTCATGGGTAGAGGGGGATAGAGGGGGACGTGGGAGATGAGATGGCAAGGAACAGCAGAAGGCAGAAAGGGAAGGGTGTTGAATGCTATGCTGGGATGTTTAACTTTGTCTTGGAGGCAGTGGGGAGCATGGATGCCGATGGCATCATTTCTGGAAGTTTGAAAGATCCCTCTGGTGTCAGCATAGAGAAGAGAGGGAAAGGGGGAAGGACACGGGACCACAAGCTGAAGCCCTGGATAGGAGGCTGTGACAATAAGCCAGGTGAGAGATAATGAGCCCAAATAATGGCTGCGGTGGTAGGGACGGAGAGGAGAGAAACAGAAAGGGCAGAAGGGATGGATGGATGACTGGATGGACGGATAGATGGCTGCAGTGGTGTCCTGAAGCTGGTTCACATTGGCTCACGGGAACGGATTGTTAAGTTTGGGGGAATTTTGCCAACTGGTTTTCAAACAGCTATGAAAATATATATAAATATAAACAAGCATTCATGTTTTATAAACTCATCGTCAAATAAATTGTTACAAAAAAGGTAGTTTCCTAATTGTTTTGCTCCATTTTACAATTATCTATGCTCCTAAGGTTATTGACACCTATTGTATTTGTATGGTGGAAACACTACAATACAGCCCGCTACTGCACATCTCTTCCCAACTCTGCATTCGATAATGTCATGTCAGTAGCTTGAAATCAGCCATCGTGAGAGAATTTACACCGTGGGAATCAGCAAAAGCTACAAATTGGGGCTCTTCCTCCTGAGGCACTGCTTGTTAAATATTTACCAGTACACCACTGGATTGACGGACAAATGGATGGGGGAGTGGAAAAAAAAGTGACTGGAGACAGTGCTTTGTGCTACCCTTCAGTAAGAGAGAGGAGCTGAAATAAAACAATATTGGATCTGAAAGGCCAGAGGCAGCCCCTATAATAGAGGAACCCGGGGCACCACTTTCCTGTCCCCTCCCCCAACTCATTCCCCCTCACTTTAGCTCCACCGTCTCCACAAGCTGGTGCAGCCTCAGAGTGTCCTCTCGGAGGTCCTGGTAAAGGGACTCATCCTTCATAATTAGCAGGTACAGATCCTGGGGAGAGGAGGACAGAGAAGGTGAAGGCAGGGGTCTCATCCCAAGGACCACTATCTTTAAGGGCTCGGTCTTCAAGTGTTTGAGCATAGCAGACCCATACAAGCTAAGGCCCACTGGCATCTTTTCCTTCCAGGTACTCAGCTTGGGGAGTAGGGTTCCTTCGAAGGGCTCCCCTCCACAGCTACAGAGCTAACAGCCTGCTCACCCACCTTCTCTTGCCCCAGGCCCACCTTGATGATGTGGCCGGCCCCCTCTTCCTCCTGCAGCAGCCCCTGGTACGTGTCCAAGAAATGGAGAAGCATGGCTAGACAGGCCTGCTTCCGGCCCAGCCCCTCAGGGCCCTCCATGCCCCCTGCCCGAACAAAGCTGACCCCTAAGTTAAGAAAAATCCCTGGGCAGGCAGACCTGAGGAACAGAGGAGGAAGGTGCAAGGCTAAATTACCCCCAAATATTCTCTGGATTTGGGGCCAGAGAGAAAGGAGATTTAGGGGTCCTAGAGCAAGACCTGCTCCTGCCCCAGGCCAAGTTTTTGCTTAGAGTAGTTAACAATGGCACCCACTTGACCACATCCAGCTCCTGTCTGTTAGATCTGGACACCCTGCCCTACCTGGATGCATCTAACCTCCGGCCAGCCTCGGGCCTACAGCTCACAGTGCAGCTGATAAAGGCCGATGGTGCTTAACAAAAACCTGACTGTACCTCATTGTAAAGCCTGATGCTTCTAAGAGGGCCTGTGACATTCTATTCAGTGGCCTGACATTTACAATTAGGTCCTAAAATAACTCAGTGGGAGGGCCTCTGCTGACATGAGACCCTACAAAGAGCCCAACCAGTGGCTCATCTCTAGCAGACCCTCCCGAAGCATAGCCATGGCCTAATGTTTACATCGGACCCTGTAATAACACACTTGGCAACCAGATATTTAGAGCAATAATTCAGTGGCAGGGGGCAGGGAGGAGAGGCACCTTAATAGAATAATAACACCTTCTATTTGCACAAGGCTTTGCAGTCTCCACAGTACTCCCACAACTGCTATCGGATTGATCTTCACAGCAGCCCCTGTAGGCAGGCAGGGCAGGTGCTATTTATCCCCATTTTATAGAAGTGGAAACTGAGGCCCCAGGAGGTTAGGTGACCTGCCCAAGGTCACACAGCTGGTAAGCAGAAAGGCTGGGACTGAAACCCAGGCGTGTTTTCTAGGTGAGAGCTCAGGCTCGGACATTGTGTATGGGGTGGAGGGAGTGGCCTCCCTCCTGACCTCTCCTTTTACAAGCTCCACAAAAGGATATTACTGGTGCAGTTCCTGCAGAAATTTCTCAGTCGGGAGGAAGAGAGAATGGGTGAGGACGATGTCATCCAGCAGGATATCTGTAGAAATCAGTGGGTGCCACAGATGTCAGGAGGGCAACTTCCAGAACCAGACTGGAAACCCAGTACCTCCCTCTCTTGCCCCTAAGGGCAAGTTCTCTTTCGCCGGGCTGGAGCCCCAGCCACCTGCCCCGTCATGCTCTGCACACGTGCACACACACATGTGTAAAGGTTCTGGGCAGCCGCTGCGGGGGTGGGGTTGGCAGCTGCCAAGGCAGCTGAAGGGAAGAGGGGGGCGTGCCTCTGATGGCCATGTGCACTGCTCAGTGTATGTGGGAAGTTGTCGGATAACACCAAGTTTGAGATCTGCCCGAAAAAAGAAGTAGCCCATGGGGTCTCTAGACAAAGAAGACTTCCAAACACAGAGGTTAGCCTCAGTGTGTGTGTGTGTGTGTGTGTGTGTGTGCCCCTCCTCCCCTCCCCACTCCCTACCTAACAGCTTTGAGTTCCAACTAGGCAGGTGGGAACCAGCCCCATTAAAAGGGAGAGGGAGAGACTACCATCTCTTTGATCCCAGAGTGTTTAAATAGAAACCCTCTGTCCTTTAGGTGCCCAGAGATGGAAGGGTTAATGATGGCAGGGTGAAGGGGAGTGGCTCCTCTCACTACCCCTTTCCCCTCCACACCCCTGTCTGGGCCTGGCTCAGCCAGTCAGCCAGGTACAAGGTCGCCCTGACTTGCAGCCAGCCCTGGGGTGGGGCAGGGCCGCCTGGCACACACAAACAGGCAAGGTGTAGGGAGGGAACCAGGTGTCCTCCCTGGGACAGGTTAGGGCCAGGTCCCCAGGCACTGCCCCAGGACAAAACCACAGCTTCTGATGGTCCTTGGCTAACCATCCGCTGGTGGTCAATTCTAGCCATGAAGGTGGAGGAGAACCAACACAAGATCATCTACTTCAACTATTTCATTTCAGAGAAACATTTCAGAGGCCCAGAGCTGGGAGGGACTTGCCTGCAGCTGGAATAAGAACCCAGAATCCTGAGTGTTTGTTCGGTTCTCAATATGCCTGAGGCAAGCAGAGTGTCAGGGTAGAACCTAGTGGTCAGATGGAGCTGCTTAGACGTTTAAGAGGCTTTGGCTAGGTTTAGAGTACCTTCTGTGAGTTCCCTCCTCCCACACACCCTGGGAGGAAACCGAGACGGCGTTGGTTATATTGGAGAATATCAGAGTGGCAGGTTAAGCTGATTCTCATTCACTCTGGGAGTGGTTCGGAGTTTCCCAAACCAGTTACTCTGGGGATCCAGCCTGCCAGATAATATGAGTGACAATGAATTCAGGAGTCTTACTCCAGGGGAGAGTGAGCAGAGTGTGTAGCACCAGGCCCCCGTGGAAGGGGAAAGATAGTTTCTCCTTTTTCCTCTCTGCCTAGCTACCCTGCTGTATTCTTAAAGTGAGTCAGAGAGCCCCCAGCCCTGATCCCCCAGCTCCAGGGATGGAGACAAGGAATAGAGATGCATGACATCCTGCTTAGACTCTATCTTACAGGAGAGCAAAGGAAGAGGAACGCGGGGCAGAGTGGGGGAGATGCTGGTATGGGGGCTACAGTTTGGCGTCTGTCTCTTTCTAAGCAGGCTGTGGTCCAACGCACAGCCTCCCCAGGGAATGTGTCATAAAGACACAGGGTGTGTGGTGTAGGCGGGAAGTTATGGTTAGGAGAGCTGTGTGTGTCTGATATTTTTCTAATTAAATCCAAAAGGTGTCAGCTCCCCAGGGCAACTACAGCCTGAGCCAAAGGAGAGGACTCAGGTCTTGAGAAAAATCTGGGGAAGTGGAGCCCCACTCCCCACACCTAGGTTGGGGTTCCCTGCAGAGAGCTGAGAGCAAAGTGTGAAAGCCCCCATCGTTAGGGCGTTAGGGCATCAGTGAGACCTCCCAAACCTCAGACCCTCCTGGGCTTAGTGTCATGCCAAGAGCTGGACCTAAAGACCCCTAGGTCTTCTACCTCAGCCACTAACCAGCAACTTGGGGTCTCAGTTTCCTCAAAGGCCGCTTAGTAGGGGTGCTGGTGGGGAGTGGTGAAATAGTATCCTCATTTAGGGAATAAGCATCATTTAGGGTGTGGTTATTATTTTTTAAAGAGGCCGTGTGCTGAGGCCTGCCCCACCGGAAGGGTGGGATCTGGAGAGGCTCAGGAACCCCTAGAAGCTGCAGGGCCCCAATGCCTGCCCGGCCACCTCGTCCCTCACAGACACCTTCTGAGTCCACCCTCAAGTAGAATGCTTTCTCCCTACCAAACTGCTAAGGACCATGCATCCCTTTGCTCAATCCCAAGGGCAGCTTGGGCCCTGAGTGGGCCAGCCTGTGCTCTGGAGGCTTCTAAACAGAGTCAGGGACTCCTGTCAGGGTTTTCAGGGCTTGGGCACCTCTGGAGCATGGCACAGCTGCGCTGGGCAGCTTCCATCTTAGTGTGTCAGGCCTTAATTTGAGGCCCCAGGAGGAAGTAGTCAACATCAGGGACCCATGGCAGTCTGTGACTAAAATGTCCAGGGGAAAGGAAGGGTGACTTAAGGAGAGAGAGGGGCTCAGCTTCTTCTCCAGCCGCGGGCGAGGCTGCTACAGGGAGGAAGGTGGTCATTGCCGCGTCTCTTCCGCTGAAAGGTCTGTCCTCAGCTAGGCCCATGCCCACTTCGGGGGACCATTCGACCCCACACCCGGCCCCATCGCCACCCCCATTCTCCAAGGGCAAGGAGGAGGAACCAGGGAACCTGCTCCGGGATGGATGAGCCCGCAGACTCCCTACCTGAGGCGGCGCTGTCCCTGGTGGCCCCTCCGGCCAGCCTCTCCAGAACCCGGTTCAGAAGATGCTCCGGCCGCTCGGGGGCGCCCAGGGGGGCCCAGGGCGGCGAAGTCAAGGGCTCACCCGGGGACAGCTCGTCTGAGGAGTACGAGGAAGGGGAGCGCAGGGGCCCCCCTCCCCCGAGCTGCCCGGGCCCCGGCACTTCCTCTAGCTGCAGCCAACAGGGCCCCCCGCTGCCCGGCTCCTCCGCGACCCCCGCCGGCTCTCCTCCTTCCTCCTCAGGGGGCGGCTCCAGCCCCGGCTCGGCGGGGTGCTCCCGGAGGAAAGCTGGGAGCAGCAGGCGAGACACGCTCTGACGCCGCTGCAGCGGTCGCGGTCCCCCGGCTGGACCGCCGCCCCCGCCAGGTCCCCCACCCCCTCCAGGCCCTCCGCAGCTCCCCAGACCCCCGCCGGGACCTCCCGCCACCGTTCGGCCAGCCAGCTGCGATGTCTGCTTCTTCAGAAATTTCTCCAGCGGCTTCATGCCCCCCCCGCCCCTCTCCTAGGGGCCGCCGGGGGACCCAGGTGTCCCGGGCGCGGGCGGGGGGGGCGGGGACACGGTGCTCAGAGCCGGAGGAGCAGAGCGGAGGGCCGTGCCAGGCGCCGGACTAGGGGCCAGAGGTGCCCAAGGCTCCCTCGCCAGAGTCCAGTGGCCAGTGGCCGGGGGAGGTGCCAGAGGGAAGGAGTGCCCGCTCTCAGCAGCCCCCCATGCCGGCTGCAGCCGGCACGCGGCCCGAAGGGTGGGCAGGCTGCGGGGCCGGTGCCCCCGGCTCTGCGCTCCTGGGCCGGGCTGCGGCGGCAGAGGCAGCGGGCGGAGAGCAAGGATGAGAGGACGCGGCGGCGGCGGCGGCGGCGGCGGCTGCGCTCCTGGCCCGGGGGGGAAGGTGGCAGAACTGAGACCGCGCCTCCTCCTTCAATCCCCGCCCAGTCCCCGCCCCTGCCCTTCCTGGGCCCGGTTACCCGGCCCCCGCGAGGCTTGAACTTGGACACTGGGGCTGACCTAGAGGGAAACAGTGAGGGACGTGGGTCAGAGAAATTAAGGGTAAAGGTGAGGTAGTGATTCACCAATAGGGAGGGATTCCTGGCTGAAGGGATTCTCGGGTCTCTTAGCATCATTTCAAAGAGCCAGGACAGGTCTGTGGCTTGCACACCTTGATTCACTTACCTGTGTAACCAGGTAAGGCCCACAAACATTGCTGAACCCCGAGTGTGCCCTTTGCCATACTCACAGGAATAAGCCTTTATCATCTTTCTGTGAGGGAAGGCCTCTTGGATGGACTGGCATGGGCACTGGGGGTGGTGCCCATCTGCCGTCTCTGCTAGGGCACAATAGGTGGTGTGGGCCTGGCCTGTAAGGCAGGTACTGGCAGGCAGGTAGGAGCCAGGCAGGGAGCAGCAGGTTGTGGCAGGTCTAGTTGGGGTGAAGAGGAGATAGTAGGCAGGGGGAGGAGACAAGGGGCACAAGGGCACCTGATCCCAGCAGGCAGCAGAAGGAAGCAGGGCCATGGAGATAGGTGACAAGCCCCAGACTGCCAACTAACATCATCGAGCATAGAGCCCAGAGCATACATACATAGCCATGGAGTGGGAGAAGTGGTGCCAAATTAGCTCTCTAAATAATCCTTATACCTGATGCCCATGCCAGGAGCATTCTATCGTTGAGTACACTGCCCCAGGAGGAGCAGGGGGTAGAAAGGCACGTTCAGTGTGAGCACATGTAAGTCAGGCTTACAAAGTGCGGAAAGTGGCACCAGGTTCCAGATGGGTTGAGGCTTCCCTGACAATGCCCCACCCCTGTTTACTGTGCACCAACCAGGCAGGGACAGGAATGTGAATGGCTGGGAGTGGTGGTAAAACTGAACAGGGTGTGTACTACATACATGTCACTGTGTGTGTATATCTAGTCCCATGTGTGCTAGAGCATGTGTTCACAGAAATAAAGCTTTGCACATCCATCTGTTTGTGGATTTGGAAAGGGAACAGTAAGCGCAATTTTGGCTAAGAAGCTGGATGAGAGGTCTGAGTATCAGCTTCTTGCACCCCCTTTATTGACACCCCAATATGCTGAGTTGAAAGGGAAACTGGCTGGAGTGGCTTGGAGCTCCCCAGGTAGCATTTTATGAACCGAATAGGAAGAGGGGAGGGCATCTCTCCCAGCACATGCCACAGTTACCAGATTAAGCCGGTTGCCTTGGTAACCTCCTCTCTGGGCAGGATTTGGGATTGTTGGTTAGGAAGGGTGAAGAATTGGGGAGTGTGAAGGTTGTGGGGGTTAGAAATAAAAGTGCTGAGACTTCTGGAAACTAGAAGCTTAGGGAACAGGACCCCCACACCCCTCCAACTACTCAAGGATATCAGGCAGAGACTAAGTCCAAAACCTTGGGTCAGGGAAGGAAGCCAGCATCAAGTTATGGTCCTCCTAGAGCAGCAGTGGTTTTCATTCTGACTGCACACTGGAATCACAGAGAAGCTTTTCAGAAATACTGATGTCCAGGCCACATCCCAATTAAGTCAGATTTCTGAGGCAGGGCCAAGGCTTATGGTATTTTTGAAAAGCTTCTCAGTTGATTCAAACAGGCAGGGTTGAAAATCACTGCCCTAGTGAGACAACCCAAGTGGGCCACAGATGCTGGGAGATGACTCTGGAATTTCAAGTCCTTGCTGTTTTAAGTTGCCCCACAAGGTAGCAGGCCTGTGTGCTGATCCTGAAGGGAGCAGTGGGCAGGGAACCTGCACTCTATCATGGAAGAAATAAAAGAGGAAGGCAGGGTGGTATGAATAACAACTATGAGGAGATGAGGGCCGAAAAGCTTAGAGAACCCAGGCCATGGGCTTCAAGAACAGGACTGGGCACGGCTACCTAAGGCTGATCTGTCTGCCCCTTACACTCCCCTTCTTTCTGCCCACCGAGAGGCAGGCTGGGAGGGCAGAGAGAACCTGGGGGCTTTGCTGAGCTTGAGTTTCTTCTTGCTGAGCTGGTTACCAGGGCAACAGAGAGAGCAATGGGATCTAACTGCAGGACTGGGGAAGCAAGAGGCAGGGGTGAGGGGGAAGCATCTTAACACTCTCATTCCTCCTGCCAGTAACCCACCCACAAGGCTGGTTGGCATTCTTTCTTTTTTGGCTGGTTGGCATTCTTTGCATGACCCCAGGAGACCAGGGCTATAGTAACCCATCACCCCATGGGGGAGGAGAAACAAACTGACATGACTTAAGAGAGGAATTAGGGATGGGGGTCAGGAAAGTCATGTTCCTCTGGCTATAGCAACAGCACCGAGGGGTGTGAGGGGAGTCCTGTCTGTCATTTTAAGATGCACCTTGATGCCCACCTCTCCAGTGTATGGATTTGCAAAACCCAAGAACAAATGCTGGGCTTCATGCCACATTAAACTCAGTTGCTCTCCCATACCAGGGAAAGCCTCTACAGTAAACTTCCATCCCACCCAGGACCTGGAGGGAACAGTCAATTCAAAGCTGAGAATTGCCCTGTAAGTTGCCTAGGTAAACTGCAGCATGCGCCACAGTTGGTGGTCTTTTAATTTCCCTTCCCCTTACCTGTAGTAAGATTAATAGGAGATTCTCCCTTAGACTGTGGTCCTTAATACAACACTTTAGTGCCAGCGTCTTTACTTTTCAAGAAAGAGAGCTACCTGCATCTCTTCTCTTGTCCAGGACCTGGTAATGGAATATCACCTTGGGAAGCTTACTTGCCAAACACAAAGAAAGGCATAAGGGATACTGGATGTTTCAGTGGATAAGTGGATAAGCCACATCTCACTAGTTTTTCTGTCCCTGACACTTCCAATCTAAGGGATTGTGTGATATCCCAGTGTCTATGTGGCAATGTGGTTTAAAAAATAACTTATGGGGAGTACATTTATGGCCTCATAGTGGCTCCTAACCTCTCTCGGCTTCCATTTCACAAGTCTGAGCTGGCTCGAGTTGTAACTGTGACCCTGTGGGGGAATTAGGGAGTCCTTTTCCCTCCCTCCCTTCCTCCCAAATCAAGACTCATGCATTTGTCTACCAGTGGGATGTTTGAAAAAAAAAAGAAAAAAGACTCATGCAAAACACTGGCAAGGGAGCCAAGTTTATAGTCTAAATTTTATTATCTCCAAGTCACAATGCTGATCACAAATGTGCACCCTTTAAAACAGTAACAAAAAACAAAACACATGGAGAAATCCTTGCAACTAAACACAGCGGACCAACAGAGACAACTGTCACAGTGTCTTAAGGTCTGGGATTCTGGGCATGCTGCCCACAGGCTTGAGGAGACATCTTCAGGTTTAAGGCAAAGGGAACAGCCTACAAAAGGCACAACCACCAGCTACCCCTGGAAGAATCTCTTAGCTATTTCCTTCTGGGGGTTACAGCTTAAGTGCCTCTCCCTACTCCCCATCCCACACCTGTGACTCAGAGTAGTTAGGCCAGCTGCGGGAGAGAAGGAATAAAAACAGACAGTGACATTACTTAGGGAGAGACACAGCGACCACTTTCTCCCTCAGGTTCTGTAGAAGGACAGGGACAGTGGCCAAGTTATCCCTGGCAGACAGAAGTGCTGCAGTAATAGGAATCTCTTCTGTGGAGGGAGCAGTTGAGTGGTTCAGTGCCATGGATAGGAAGGAAAGAAAAGAGGAGCCTTTGCCCAGAAGGTGACTGGCTTCCTTAGGCCTTAAGCCTAGGTGTGGTATCTTCTGTTTGCAAGGACAAGAGTAAAATTTAGGGAACAAAAGACAGTAACATCTAAAACACTCATAGCAGGAAAGACGTTGAGAAGAGCAATTGCAAAGGACAGGGTAGATCGCTTGTTGGATAATATTTGCCTCTAGAGAGATGCATTGGTCCACAGCAACTGGAAAGGGGGTATGGTAGGAGGAATGGAAAAGAAGAGAAGCAGGGCCCTCTAATTCCACTTACCTCAAAGACTGAGCCCTGAGGACTATGTGAATACATACCCCTAAGATGCAAAGGCTCTCGCTCCATCCTCCCTTTCTCACAAAAGCAACTGGTTTGCCATCTCTCCCCACAGTAGAGACTTTGCCCTCAGTAGAGGACTGAAGCCCACCAGAGGACAGGTAATGATGGAAGCTCAGATTCCTAAAAACCTAAGTCAAAAAGAAGGGCTCCTACCCACCTACTCTGAGTTTTTCTGCACAATAGGACACTTTGTGCAGATAGCTATGCTTCCACAAGGTTAGAGGAGTTAAGAGAATCCAAGTATATAAGAGAGTAACAAAGGCCAACCAAAAGTGAAAAGCCAGGTCTTTTTAGACTTGGTGGAGGAAGGCTGGCTGATACATTCTCCATTATCTGGGATGCACAGAGGAGTCAAAAGGGAACCCAGAGAAGCCAGCAAACCAGAAGAATGAACACGTTTCATTTAAAGGCAGAGAGAGAGAACTAAAAGAATATTAATTTAAGAATAGCAAGCCAGGCTTTAAAAATGAACATCTTAGAAAACAAAACAAACAGGAAGGAACTTCCCTGGGAACAGGAGACACTTGAATTTCCCAGGAGAAAGTGAAGAAGAGCAAAAGACACAGGCTGCTGGATCTAGACTCAGAAGCTGGGCTGTCTGGATCTCTGCTCCCCTGAACACAGCCAACTCAATTGAAGGGTGGAGACAGGAAGAAGTCCACTTGTTTCTCCTCTCTCCAACAGAGCCTATCCTCAGAGGAAGGCAGGGTCCTCCTCTTTCAGCTGTTTGCTGGTAGGAGCCATCCTCTCTTTGAAGCCCTCCTGGTAGTAGACAGCCAGTTGTATTTCTCTTCTCTCCTGAGTTTTCACCTCTGCTGTTCTGACAGGGGTTGGGGAAAGGGAAGAACCACCAGAACGTTAGCGGACCTTCTGGGCATTTACAAGCTGTTTTCAAAAAGCCACATTTCTAAATAATGTGTTTTAAAGTAATGTCCTTAAATAAAATAGCAGTGACAAAGAATCCCGCAGTTTTTCTCCTCTTATGATCTTTAGAATTGGCTTTTTCTGCTGTAACACCTCAAATTTAGATTTCCTTTTTCCTCAAACAAGTTTAAGACTGTCATCCTTGCAGCTGTATTTTTTCCTTGTAGCTTCCCAACTGAAATTGTCATATTAACCATGGTTTCTATTTCAAGCCTGCATGACAACTGCAAAACAAACCAGCAAATTTCAGGACTCCTTTAAGCCTCTCCTGAGATACACCAAAATCACAACTTAAAGCATTAATTAGGTGATTTTGTTTGTTAAGTGTGAGTATTAGTTTTAGGAATAGGAGTCAGTAAACTGTGTACTTACTTTTATATGATGTTAGATTAAAATATTCAGAAACTCGTATTAACTGGAACCCCTGCTTACAACCTGAAATAATAAAGTTGGAATTTGTTATCAGGTCACACTTAGAAGACTTTTTTCCATAGAAACACACCCAGAAAAGGAGGGAAATCCTATGTGGAAAAGGAAAAGCCCACTGATGTAGCATATGCCTTAAATATGGGAAGGAACTCTCATACCTCAGGTGGAGGGGGCTTGATGGTGACTGGCTGGGGAGTCCTCCGGGGTGGGGAGGGCTTTGGCTGCACCTGCTGCTGGGCGGGGTTATAGTATGTCACTCCTCCATATACCTGTGATGGGGCCTGGGACCCCACAAGCCAGAAGAAGAAAAAGTTAGCAATTAATTCATCCAACCTATGATGAATAAGAAATATTATTGAGACACAAAGATAAGAATATTGAGGAATTTATTAGACTCTGGTTCTAATTTCTTCAAAGTACTGCCGAACTTTCTCTAATTCCCACCATCAGCTGACAAATGGAAAAGGCTGAGCTCAGTGGTGACACTCCAGCTACCTGATGTGTCAACCTGTTGTTGGAAGTTAAGCAGGATAGGGGTAAGGCTGATAAGTAGTAGAATACAGCTTCTTTACGCAGTTGAATTAATGGCAGATATTGTGGCCTATGATGTACCACAGCACTCAAATGAAACATTTAAGAAACTAAAGAGAATAAACAGATGATAGGCATTATATAAGCTGCATTTCCAGCTCCTGACCACCAAGAGGCGTCCTGGTGCCATATATGTATCAGTGGCACTGAAATGTTCTCTTGAATCCCTTTAGTATTCTCCCCATACCACATTCCTGTCTGAATTAAAGGAGGTGTACCTAGAAAAATATGCTCATTAGCCATCTCACCTGTGCATTAGGATACAGATGAGGAGGTGGAGGGGGAGGCAGTGCCCCTGGAGCATAAGGGTAACTGGGATTACCAAAGTTCATGACGCCTGGAGCAGAAAAGTAAGTAGGAGCAAGCAACTGCTGAGGTGGTGGCTGTCCTGGATTCATGGACACTGGTGGGGGATAGAGGCCTGGATTGGGCAGAGGCGCTGGTGTCTGGTGGGGATGTAAACCTGGACAAGGAGAGGAAAACAAAAACTGAAAAAGAAGATAATACCATTTCCATGGGATGGCCTGGCTGGACTGCTCAGCATAAACAGGCTCAGGATGGAAGCCCCAGGATGGACACAAGAGGAGTCTTCTTGTCCAAGCAGCCACAATGGCCAGCCTCATAGGCTAGCAGCACAGAGCTCAGGAAGATGGGGTCTGTGGAGCCCCAAACATATATCCTCATGTACTGGAAGCATACAAGTAGAGGCACAAAGCTTACCTGGGTGGGGAAGGTGCATTTCTGGCTGCACAATCATGCCCTGTGGAGGCAGTGGGGCAGGGCTGTCACCATGGGTATAGATTGGTCCCTGGAACTGCACTGTAAGATATCACATTGGGACTCTCATAAACCCTCACTCTTCGTATCACACAGACAAGTCTCCTTGTCCCCCAAACCCTTTAAAATATGTTCTCAGTTTTCCACGTGAAGAAAACAGCAACCAGATAATGTCTGATAACCTCTGTGAAAAATCAGAAGGGAAATTCAGGAGGCAGGAGGTTGGTCTCTTAGTTCACTTCACTCTGCCAAGAAAGGTACCCCAACAATAATAAAAAACTTACGTGGATCATAGTAATGTCCTTCCATGATACTGATATGCACAGGAGGGGCAGGGGGCTCTGGCACAGGTCTTTGCCGCTGAGATGAATAGCGTTTGGCTCGACCACCTTGGACACCCTGACACAGAGAGAGAAGCCTGAATAAGACTTCCAGAGGGCTGACTGGCATATCAAGTCCTACCCTTCTATAGGTGCTGTAAAACACTTGCTACACGGCAGGTGTTTAATAAGTATTTGGAAAGTGAATTGAAATATCAATGAAAAACATCAAGACTTGAACCTAAACCTTCTACTCTCTATTTCTGATCCCAAATTAAAAGAAATTTGGGGAAGCAATGGGAAAACTAACTTCAAGATCTTATCTTGGTTTAAACAATGAACAAGCTATAATTTGTAGCCCCCCCCAATCTACTCCCTTTCCCATTTTATACCATTTCTTCCATCCGGTTAAATGGAGGTGGTGCTCCTGCTCCCATGTGTATATGGTTAGGCATACCTGTAATATACCAAAAAAGTCACTGCTGCAGAGCAGACATATGTGAGTGGGACTCAGATGCCATCAACAAAATGACAGGTTGAAGAGTCAAAAGGGAGGACGTCTTTCTTCTTTTAAACAAACAAAATTCCTTTTAAATTATCTCTGCTTCCTGTCAATACCATGATTTAAAAATTTGCCCCCACTGCCATCTTAATACAGTAATAAAGTCCTTGAACGTGAAAAAAAATGACTTCAGTGAAGAAACTCAAGTTCAAATTTTCCCTAGCAAATTCTTCCCTGCACAGAATACCCTGGGAGATTATAATTAGCACATTATGTTATCAAACATATTGAAAAAATCTCAGCCCAAGAGTTTCTGAGCAACAGTCGCACAGGGGAGGGATGTTCTGTAAATCTACTTGATTATATCCTAGTCACAGAGGTCTGGGTTGGAAGTTTGAGAAGAGATTCTGCTCTGGCTAAAAATGACTCAGGACAAAAAGGAATGTTCTAGAGACTGTCTTCTAGTGGTACAATCAGCAGGAGGGTATACTCCTCTATAATAGAGATCAATTCCAGGTCTAGTTTATGCTACATTTGTTTTTGGTGTTCAAAAATCACCCACACCAAAGAAGGATACTGAAACGCTGTAAGAAGATTTCTAATCTTTAAGTTGTATTTTGGAAACTAAGGAAAGAACCCTCAATCTATTTGGTTGGAGGAAGATAAAGGAGAATGAGCAAAAAGTATGATAGATAGATCCTGCTCTTCAAAACTATACTATCCAATATGATACCCACTAGCCACATGTGGGTATTTAAATTTTAATTAATTAAAATTAAAAGCTCAATCCCTCACTCCGGCAATATTTCAAGTATTCAAAAGCACCATCGGTCAGGTGCAGTGGTGCATGCCTGTAATCCTAACTGCTCAGGATTGAGGTGGAAGGATTGCTTGGGCAAAGGAGTTCAAGACCAGCCAGGGCAAGACAGTGAGACTCCCATCTCCACAAACAAAACAAAAAAGCACCATCATTACAGAAAGTTCTATTGGGCAGTCTGTCACTGGAAGATTAAGGAAATTAGAGGCTTTCCTTTCAAAGAGATTAGATCTAAATTCAAATGAATAAGTTCTGCCTTCAAATATTTAAGCATTAGCTTAAATAATAAGAACATTGACTTCTTTCACTTTTTCTATAGAGTAGAAAAAGGATTCTGTACTCAGGAGCTCAATGATGATGACTGATTAGTTAATAGGCAATGGATTAGTTAACAGGCAAAACAGTGGGACAGTCTTGGGTAACAGATAAAACTGCTTTGAGGACTGGATGAATGTACCTATGAATCCATCTTTTTCTCTCAGTTAATGAAAAGATAGGTATTTGTCAGATACCACATTCCTGAGAGCCTTAAGTTCCATTCCCCTAAACCTGATGATGCAAAGGGGGAAAAGCTAGCCACCAACCCTAAGATTCCTACCTCGAAGCTCTCGTGGTTGCAGGAAAGAAGGCTGCCCTGGACTCCAATTCTGTTCTGCTATATTTAATTGCGCCATGTCTTGCTCCAGTCCACCTGTAGTAGAATCCACTGGAGCCTCCCAGTTCCCAGTCTTAGTAGGCGGAGGAGGGGTGGTTTCTGGGACTTGAGGTGCCGGAATCAGCCCTTCAGGTAGAGGGGGCATCTCCTCTGCAATCTTGACTGCATCTCCAACTTTGGTTCGGGTTCTTCTTGCCCGGGAATAGGATTTCTTCTCAATGGGCCTGTCAGGGGCTGGTGGTGCAATGTCAGGAGCAGCAGCAGGTGTCTCTGAGACTGCCTCTTCCTTCTCAGGACTGCCAAGCACTGGAGCATCTGCTTCTGGAGATGGGTCTCTCATAGGAGTCTGTTCCAGGCGCCGTGACCGGTAACTGGTTTCATGCTTAAAAGTTTCACCAGACCGGCCACCATACTGCCCACCAGCCTCCATAGGCCTAAAACCAGCACGACCTTCCTTGAAGCCCCCAGATCGAGAGTAATTCCTGGGTGCAGACATGCGGCCAGTACCTGCAGCATTCCTGTTAACAAATGTCCTTGGTGGTAGGGTGCCCCCAGGACCCTGATGGCGATGGGACTTGTTTAGCCGCTCGCCATTCCAGTTTGGATCTCTTTGTGGAGGACTCCCAAATCTAAGAAATGGAATGCAGAAACTGTTAAGAAAAAATAACATAAGAGACCACTAGAGATGTAAACTGACAGTCAGGGAGACTTCCCATATTCCTCACCCATTCACTTACTGGCTAGGAAAGGAGTTCTTTCTAAAAACATCAATAGTCCAGGCCTTAAAAACAAAAAAAAGTCTGGGCTCCAAAATTTCCTCACCGGGGTTTCCGGATTCTTCGGGGTCTGATGTCATCAGGATTGTGAGCTGAGCGGATGTCATAGCCATAAAGAGCAATGAGTTCCTGTCGGGACTTTGGGGCCTGCTCATCTTCCCGGAACTTGTCATGTTCCCAGCGGCCCTCATCCTTCCATAGTTTTCGTTGACGCCCTTTGGGTCTGGACAAAACCAAGGAAAAGTGTCTTAGGTCAGCAGAATCTGCAAGGTAGAGATGTTCATGAAACAAACAGGGTCAGGCAGGGAGATAGCAGGAACTTCATGTAATCTCCCCTTCTTTCCAGATCATACAAAACAGGCCCCCCAAAAGCAAGAGTGAATCACAGCAGGGCCTGCTGGGCTCAAATACAACAAAAATTGAAATGAGAAAAGACTTCAAGTCATTGAGTACCTCTGAAACAACTCTCTCCTAAAAAGCAGCCTATGCAAGTAATTCATATCTCAGAGGGCTTGAGCCTCAGATGAAGGAAGGCAAAAGTGTAATGATTTAAGAGAAGATGGGTTCTGGAGACAGACTGCCCTGGGTCTGGATCCCAGCTGCCCCACCAAGAGTTACCAAATATTCTAAGCCTCGCTTTCCTCATTTGTCCAAGAAAGATAATCATAACATTTACCCTAAAATGTCGTGAGCAATGAGATAATACAGGTAAAACACTTAGCAAAGTGCCTGGCATCCAGTAAGCAGCACTAAATACATGCTGGACAGCAGCAGCAGCAAGTGGCTATTACCTGACTTCCTCATCCTGAGTTTGCCCTCGAAGATCATGCTCAAAGAAGAGCCCTTTCCGGGGTATGTACGCTGGATTCTTCCGATCCTCGTCATCATCCAAATGCTTAGGCCCCTTTTTACCCACTTTGTTCTCCACAGGCTCTGTGCTCTCCTGGAGGACAGATAAAGGGCTCCTTACTCCTCCAAGGCTGTGAGCCCCTATTCCAGTCCCCAGCATGGAGGACTGTGGTGTGTACCGACCTGTCCATCCCCACTTTGCCTCTCTCCAGTCACAGTGCCTTTGCTATCAGGTTTTTCTTCTCCCTTCTCTTCTTTTGCTGAAGAATTAACCGCATCATTAGCTTCTGATTTCAGCTCCACTTTGGAGTTTTCCTCTTCACTGTATTCCTCTTCTTCACCCTGAAAAAAGTTTCCCTGTCAGCTGTGGAGATAAGATCTGAACGGTTCAGGGTCAACTGTATTTTGGCCTCAAAGTGTTTTGGGTTAAGATTCTCAGAAAGGTAACAGAGAACTGAGGGAGACTGCTTGACTACACCCACACTC
Source organism: Propithecus coquereli (assembly GCF_000956105.1). Classification (NCBI taxonomy): domain Eukaryota; kingdom Metazoa; phylum Chordata; class Mammalia; order Primates; family Indriidae; genus Propithecus; species Propithecus coquereli. Next base: position 3,918,942 of record NW_012135969.1, read on the forward strand.
TGAGAACCAAGCCTATACCTACAGCTTTTTAACAAGCAACTACCCTTGATTCTTCCCATTTTCCTCAATTACATTAAGTTTTCCCTCCTCTGGAGATGAGGATGGGTGGGTGGTAACCATCTCGTTCTTTCCTTGATCCTATGTTCCCTAAAGATTTTGAAGCAGAAATTGTAAGAACTTACTTGGTGTGTGTATGTGACTTTAATTCATTACTCCCCCTGCCACACATACTGACTGAATTCAAACATCTTAAAATAGTACCAGCATGATTAATAAGGGAACTTTGTTTTATGCTCCACTCCATCTAGTCTGTGGTAGAATGTCAAATGAGGCAACTTTTTTATTCCAAGGGAGAAACTAATTTTGTTTCCAGGGCAGAACAGAAAGATACAAATAGCATACTGCTGAGAAGACTCCAAATCAGAGTCAAAGCTTGGTCTAACTGAAGCCAAGGTGCTACCCTAGGGTCACACAGCTTTGGCTAAGGGATATCATCAAAACCTTTTTCCAGAGGAGACAAAGTCCCCCTACATCACTTACCACTTTAGTGAACTGTTTCCAACTCTTACTAGCTCTCCCCTAAAGGAACTGTTTCCCTTAAAGAATTCTCACGCAGAAATTTTAGCTCATTCTTCTACTCCCCACATATTTCAGAGTAAGAGCTAGGGTTGGTGTCTTCCTCATTCTCAATCTCTCTTCCAGATCTAACTCCCTCAGCCTCATTTTAAACCCCCATCCCCTGAGGCCCTGGACCCACTCTATCATTCCCTTGAAGACTTTGGCAGTGAGGTCACAGTCTTCACCTTCACTTTAGCCACCACTCCAAAGCAGTCTTACCTGGAAATGCTACGCATTTTTTTTTTAAAGTAAATATGCTGGCTTTTAAAGTCTCAAATACCTCAGGTCTTGACTAAAACTGTTACATGTAAAACAATGAAGTCAAACCTTTACCTTACCCCACATACAAAAATTAACTCAAAATGGATCAAAGACCTAAATATAAGAGCTAAATCTATAAAACTTGTAGAAGCAAGCATATGAATAAATATTCATAACATCGAGTTTGGCAAAGGATTCTTAGATATAACACCAAGAACACGAGCAACAAAAGGAAAAACAGATAAACTGGACTTCACCGCAGTTAAAACCTTTGTGCTTGAAAGAACGTCATCAAGGTGAACAATCCACAGAATGGAAATAAATATTTACAAATCATATATCCTTTTGTTTTGAGACAGGGTCTTCCTCTGTCACCCAGGCTAGAGTGCAATGACAGGATCATAGCTCACTGCAGCCGGGAACTCCTGGGTTTAAGCAATCCTCCTGTGTCAGCTTCCCAAGTAGACCACAGGCACACACAACCACACCCAGCTAATTTTTCTTTTTTCTGTAGAGACAGGGTCTTGCCATGTTGCCGAGGTTGGTCTCGAACTCCTGGCCTCAAGCAATCCTCCCACCTTGGCCTCCTAAAGTGCTAGGATTACAGGTGTGAGCCACCATGCCCAACCACAAATCATATATCTGATAAGGGACTTATATCTAAAATATATATAGAAAACTCTTACAACTCAATAAATAATCCGATTAAAAATGGGCAAAGTATCAAAACAGTCATTTCAAGGGAGATAGACAAATGGCCAATAAGCACAAGAAAAAAATGCTCAACATCATCAGTCATCAGAGAAATGCAAATCAAAATGAGACACTGTTTCACACCTATTAGCATGGCTAGAATGAAGAAATCAGGCAGGCCAGGCATGGTGGGTCATGCCTGTAATGCTAGCATTTTGGAAGGCCGAGGCAGGATGATCACTTGAGGCCAGCCTCAAGTGGAGTTTGAGATCAGCGTGGGCAACATGGTGAGACCCCATTGCTATTAAAATTAAAGAATTAGCTGATGTGGTGGTGCCTGCCTGTAGTCTAAGCTACTTGGGAAGGTGAGGTGGGACTATTGCTTGAGCCCAGGAGTTTGAGGTTGCAGTGAGCTGTCATCGCACCACTGTATTCCAGCCCAGGCAACGGAGCAAGACCCTGTCGCAAAAAAACAAAAAGATAGTAACAAGTGCTGTCCACGATGTAGAGAAATTGGAACCCCCATACACTACTGCTGAGAAGGTAAAATGGCTCAGTACTTGGGAAAAGTCTGGCAGTTCCTCAAATGTTTAAACACAGAGTTACCATATGACTCAGCAATTCCATTCCTAGGTACATACACAAGAGAAGTAAAAACATACGTGTCCACACAAAAACCTATACATTAAAAATTAGCTGGGTGCTACGGAGCGAGCCTGTAGTTCCAGCTACTTGGGAGGCGGAGGCAAGAGGATCACTTGAGCCCAGGAGTTTGAGGTTGCAGTGAGCTTTGATGATGCCATTGTACTGTACCAGGGCAATAGAGTGAGACTGTCTCAAAAAAAACACAAAAAACGTATACAATAATGTTTACAGCAGCATTATTCACCATAACCAGAAGATGAAAACGAGATGCAGAAATAACCCAAGTGTCTGTCAATGGATGAATGGATAAAGACAATGCAGTATATTACACACAGGGAATATCATATGGCCCTAAAAAGGGAAACCTTGCCATTTGCAGTAACATGAATGAACCTAGAGGATAGTATTTCTAAGTCAAATATGCCAGACACAGAAAGACAAATACCACCTGATCTCACTTATACTTACCTGTGAAATTTAAAGTGGAACTCATAGAAACAGAGTAGAAAGTGGTTGTCAGGGGTTTGAGGGTAGAGGAAATCAGAAGATTTTGGTCAAAGAATATAAAAGCTCAGTTATAAGATGAATAGATTATGGAGACCTAACATATAGCATGGTAACCACAGTTAATAATGTGTTGTACACTTGCAATTTGCTAAGAGTAGATCTGCAGTGTGCAGATCTTCACCACACCAAAAAAAGGTCTACGTGAGGTGATGGATATGTTAATTAACTTGACTGTGGTACTCACTTCACAATGTATACATATATCAAGACATCATGTTGTATACCTTAAATGTATATAATTTTTATCAAATATACCGCAACAAAGTTGGGGGGGAACAACCCAAATGTCCATCAATGGATGAATGGACAAAACCGAATGTGGGATATCCACACAATGGAACACCATTCAGCCATAAAAAGTAGTGAAGTACTGATACATGCTACAACTTGGATGAAAACTTTGAAAACGATTCCTGTAATGGCTGCTTCCTGGAAGGCTGTGTCATGTGGAATCTCCTAGCCTTAGCAACCTGCGCTCTAGGAAGGGAAAAATTTCCAGTCAGAATTATATACACATCATTTCCTTGGAACCTTCAGCCCTCAAGAGATCCCAATATCATGACTTCAGTTTCAACACAGCTGCTCTTAGACCTCATTTCACTGCTAGTGCTGCCTGTTGTTGAAGCAGTGGAAGCTAGAGATGCAACTGCTCTCTTGTTAGGTGTGGTTCTCAGCCTCACAGGCATTTGCGCTTGCTTGAGGGTACATACACGGGAGAGAAATGGACAGATGCGACTCTGAAGGACCTCCTCATCAAACCTCACCCTGAAGACCTTTGTGCTGTTGAGGCTAAACTTGAGCTTCGGTGTCTGAAAATTTCCAAGAAACAGTAAATAGGGGAGTTTCATATTCTTTGTTGTTTCCCTTAAAATGGGAACAAATTAATATATAAATGGGAAAATATCTTTTCAACAAATAATGCACTAAAATACGCAGCCTATAATTTGTATTTGCTGGTTAGAAAGGGGGTCAAAGAAGTAAGATGGATGAAATTTACGTAAGTAATATTTCACAGTGTTAGAATTTTCAAATCACATGAAATAGGAAGAAGGAAGCTTTTGCCCAGAATCCTAGGAAATCACCCCTGTAAAGTTATAATCATTGCCTCCTGAATTGTTGAGGAGTCTTTTCTCCATATTTTTATTACATTTTTACTTTATCTTCCACATTCATATTGTATTTAGATATCACAGTTAGCCAAAAATTGAAACGTTTATCTCTGGGTAAAAAACATTTAGAAAAATGTATTCAGTGTATCTAATATTCAAATCGAAAAAAGATTTAATGTAAAAAAAAAAAAAACACCCTTTATATTAACATTGAAACAGGCCTTGGGCAGGGGTGGGGGTTGGGGGAAAAAAACACTGAAATAGAGATCTAATGTTTAAAAAAAAAAACCTTTACATTAACTAACATCCTCATGGTGAGAAGTACTATATTAAATATAAACCCATTATGTTGTTTAAAAAAAAAAAAGAAAACTTTGAAAACATTATGCTAAGGGAAAGAAGCCAGTCACAAAAGTCCACATATTACATGATTCCATTTATATGAAAGGCCAGAATAGGAAAATCTATACAGATAGAAAGTAGATTTGTGGTTGCTTAGGAAGATGGGGAATTGGGGGGTTGACAGCTAAAGGGTACGGTGCCTCTTTTTGAGGTGATGAAGATGTTCTGAAACCCACTGTGATAATGGTTGCACGTATCTGTGAATATACTAAAATTCATTGAATTATTTATGTATTTTTTCTTTTTTTTTTTTAGAGACAGGGTCTCACTATGTTGCCCAGGCTGGATTCAAACTTCTAGGCTCAAGTATTCTCCTCCCTCAGCCTCCAGAACAGCTAGGACTATAGGCATGCACCAGCACACCCAGCTCTAACTTAAGACATCCGCTCCCCCTTGACCCTTCTACCTTCAGCCTATCAATCATTGCTTTCTCACATTCACTTTCTTCTCTCTCTAGACTCCACGGCCCATTTATTTCAATCACCACTAGTAACGTCCTCAATTCCCTTGTCACTCTCATGTGCCTGGGACAGGATCAACCTAAATGTCTGCTTTCTCTAGGCTGGCCTACACCAGATGACCCCATTGCTGAAGGGGTTGAACACATACACACATACACACAACTTCACAGATCAATGCTACCTCCAACCTCAACAACTCAAACTCCCTTTAGTCTCACAGTTCCTACCCTGCCTCTGCACAAACCCCACTTCTAAAAGGAGATTTCTTTCCTTCAATTTCACAAAGAAAACAAAGTTAACACCAGCTTCCTCTACACATACGCTTCCTTAGCACCTCTCTATAAATACGATGAATTCTCTTGTCTGGTTCCTACCTCTTCTTACATACTCAGTCAAGAACACCAATACCCTTATTAGCTAGTCCCTCTCTTTTCTTTCCCTTTCTACTCATTCCTTCAATCTTTAACCATTCTGAGACTCTCCCAACTTTAAAAACAAACACTAAATCACCTCTTGATCTCAAAGCCTTCCACTCCACCTACCATCTCTCTAGCCTGCCCTTCATAGTCAAGTTTCTTTAAAAAGTTTTCTTGGACGATTCTGTGAAAATGGCAGTGGCATAATTTTTGACTTCTCTTCAAATCTCCACATGGAATCTGGACAGCAAAACCAAATGTTCAGACAACATTTACAACAAAACTAGGTTATAAGGCATCCCCCAAGCCCCTAAATATATAAACAGCACATAAGAACAAAGCACCGACAGCCACAAGACTTGCATAGTATTGTTGGTGTCTGTGTAGAAGAAAGTACAGTAGGATGTGAGAACAGGAGAACCCTGAAATAATCAATAGGTAGGCAACGGAAAGCACGAGAGGCAAAACTGAGAAGAGCAGTTGAAACTAGGAGGGGTTTTACCAAATGAACGTACGGACCTATGGTAGGTAGATCTGAAGGGGTGAAACGGACCTGGCTGCCAGGACTCCCTTCTAGGACAGGGTCTCATACTGAAGACAAACTGTTGAGAGGAGAATCAAATTGAGCAGGACAGGGAAAGTCCCCAAAAAGTTGGGGAGGGGAACAAAAGCAGTAATTCTCAGAAAGCAAGCCACCATATTTTTTAACATCACAGGAAAACAACAGAAGAGGGGGCTCTGTCAACTTAGAAAAAGCTATTCTGATTCACACTTCCTTCTAAAAGAGCAGGAAAACTAATTTTACATAAAAATGAACAGAAACTATAGAAGTTATATCCCATACAAAGATTAAAAAAAAACAGCATTCCAGCCGGGCACGGTGGCTCATGCCTGTAATCCTAGCTCTCTGGGAGGCCGAGGCGGGCGGATTGTTTGAGCTCAGGAGTTCGAAATCAGCCTGAGCAAGAGCGAGACCCCGTCTCTACTAAAAATAGAAAGAAATTAATTGGACAACTAAAAATATATAGAAAACTTAGCCAGGCATGGTGGCGCATGCCTGTAGTCCCAGCTACTCAGGAGGCTGAGGCAGGAGGATCGCTTGAGCCCAGGAGTTTGAGGCTGCTGTGAGCTAGGCCGATGCCACGGCACTCACTCTAGTCCGGGCAAAAGAGTGAGACTCTGTCTCAAAAAACAAAACAAAACAAAACAAAACAAAAAAAACAGCATTCCCACAGCGAAAGCGTGCCAGAAAGACATGTGCGTATCATCAAAATTGCAACTCCTCATATCCACGTTGTGTGCAAAGAAAAAAAAATTGCAACTATTTCAAAATTAGCTAAAAAGACATTATCAATAAGAATTAGAAAAACTCAAAAATGAAAACTCAGAAAGATACGAGAAATTAATTAGGAATTAGAAATTATATATTAAATATCACCACTTGAAAGTCCCAGGTTCCCTGATCTCAAAACATCCAAAATCCAACTCACCACTGTCCTCCTTGCAATCTCCTCCTCCTGCTGTCCCTTTCTTATTAATTGTATTCATCAACCTGGGCATCCCTTTGACTCCTTAATTCAGGTTCCACAATCAATGAAGGGGTTCCGTTAGGAACACCAGAATACTTCTCAAATCTATGTCCATGTCTCCTTTTTCAGGGCACCATCGTAATGCTCCTTGGACTATCCTAACAACCTCTTAACCCCACTCCTGCCTATCTACTTGCCTCATGCCTTGCCCATAATTCATCTTCCACACTTAGGCCTTCAGTGGCATTTCTTTCCTTGCCAATGAGGATAACATCCAAACTCCTTTACATACAGAATGGTGAGCCACTATAAAATCACAATCCCCAAACCTCACTGAACACTCCCATACTGCCTGGCAGTTTTTCCAATGTTTCCACTCTCCACTGACTATAGACAGTCCGTGACTTATGATGGTTCAACTTACAATTTTTCAACTTTATGATGATGCAAAAACAATACGCGTTCCTCAGGAACCATACTCTTCTTGAGATGCTGGGCAGTGGGAGCAAGCTGCAGTTCCCAGTCAGCCTCCCATTTTCTACTTATGTATTTTCAACTTAATCATGGGTTTATCGGGACTAGATGTAACCACAGCATAAACTGAAAAGCATCTGTACTGCAAATATTCCCTACCCCAAAACCTCTTGTAACTTTCCATTCTGTCCACTTCTGTTTTCACCGCCACCAATCTACTACATGCCACAAACTGCTTGCCTAGATTTCCACAACAGCTTTCTTAACTAGCTTTTCTGTCTCCAATCTTGCTCCTCTTGGATCAATTCTCCTCATTGCAGACAATATAACTGTTGTAAAATATCCTCAAATTTTACTGTACATAAGCATTAACCTGGGATCTTATTAACATATAAATGTCTTGAGTCCCCCTTCCCCCTCCCAAGATTCTGTTTCAGTAGGGAGTAGATTTTCTGATGCAAGTATCCTCTGAACCTGACAAACACTGCTTTAAAATCTAAGTCTAATCATATCACATTTTTGTTTAAAACACTTTTATAGTTTTTCAATTCCTTAGAATAAAATTGAAATACTTTGTAACCTGGCTTACAAGGTACTTGAAGATTTGGACTCGGACTCACCTCTTACAACCTAACTTCCTTGCCCTCCTATGTGCTAATCATGTTAAATATTTCATATCCTCTAACTAACCATGCGATCCATCTCTCTAGACCTTTTTCCCAATGTTCCGTATGCTTAGAAAACTCTCTGCCTGGCTAACTCCTAACCATTCTTCATGTCTCTATTTAAACATCCCATTCTCTTGTTTCCAAACAACCTAAACCCAATTAGCTACCCCTGGTATGTGCTCCCAAAGCACCCTATCCTTCCAGTATCATGGCACTTACTAAACATTATTCTAAGTATTTAACTGTTTTCCTCTTCTCATCCAGAATGTAAACTCAAGAGGAGAACCACATCTCTTTTACCCAGTGTCTAGTACAGCTCCTGACACAGACCAGGTACTTAATAAAGAGAAGGAACAAGTAAGCCCCTTCATGATTTGGCCCCTGCTCACTAATGTGCCTGTATTTCTGGTAACTATCCTGTCCCAACAATGCTCCAAACACACCAAACTATAATACTCCAAGTTCCCAAATGCTCCATTTTCTCTCCTGTAGGCTTTCTTGACTGTTGTTCTCTCTGCCTAAAACATGTTTTGCTTAGCTAAATCTAACTTATTCTTTTCTGACTGCCTTAGATTCAGTGCCCAGCCATAACACTTGATTTAGCCCTATCTCAGCAACTGTCACCAAGTAGTATGACTGCCTGAATATTCATCTGGCTTCTTTAATAAGTTGTAAGATCTCTAAAAATAGAAATTTTATTATAGTGTTCATTGTTCCATCTTCAAGGGTTTAACAGAGGCTAAGGTATAGTAATAGTTCTATAAAATTTATAGAATAAAGTTAAACCTTTGCCCTACCATCTAATTCTCTCTGTATATAATCCCATCACCAAAATACAGAACTCTGGACTCAACGACCCAGGAAATAAATACTCTGATGACATCTCCAGTAGTTTATCCAATCAAAACAAGCTCACAAGAACCTGCCTTCGGGAAACTTTCTCCTAAAGCCCCATCTATAAAATACGGGATGTTTTTGGTACAAACCACCTGGAATCCTGCCCTTGCAAAGTGTTCGGACAAATCTGGAAAAAAATATCCAACTGACTGGCTTCTCAACCAAAGCAGCATAAAATGAACTGCCAAACATCTTGTGGAGGACTTTAGGATGTTGTCATTCTCTTATTTGGAAACTTATTTTCTTCAGATAGGGAGAAAAGCCAACTACTTAACAGTGTAACACCTGTGGCTTGAAGAGGCTTGCCCCAAGTTTTCCCTCACTCTAACTGCATAAGACTTCTGTAACAGTTTTGTGGAAGCACAAATGAAGAATGCACAAGAGAAACAAGGTGGCCATGGTACTTCTGCAGCATGCGTATTAAAAATGCATTTTCTGACATACACCATAGGAAAAAGAACCTATCACACTCACTTCTGAGTCTTCTGCACTTTCATAATCCGAGAGAACAGCTGAAAGAAAACAGACACGTGTGAAAAAAAAAAAAAAACCCAGAAATTATAATTACCATTTCCTGACTGCTTATTGCGGGTCGGATTAAGACACCATTTAATTCTGACATCAACCTATGAGGCAGATAAAACTACAGGCCCCATAATTTAATGGAGAAACAGACTCAAAGAGTGACTTACCTAAGACGATACCGCTAAAACCTATACTCTTATTCATCATGCTATAAAAAGCCGTTTTGTGGCCCTAAATCCTTAACAGTCTAAGAGGATGTCACTGTTAAAAATAGGTAACCTGAGTTTATGTGCAAAAAACTCCTGTCATGATGAGGTAAAAGAGGCTACTCACCATCGCCCTCAATGCCATCTTCACTCTCCTAAAAGAAAGAAGATACGGGTTAGTTCTGTGATTTCCAGAGGTGGAGAGCTCAATAAAGAAATATAGGTGGAAAGGAGAAGACAACACGAAATGGTTGAACAGGGAGACGGGAACGGTAAATCCTTAACAATAAGTATCCTAGACAGGTCAGGTCTCTACCTCCAGCCCCAATTATTGAACAAATATCTGCTTTCCACCCGCAGTGGCACTGCCCTTTCCCCAGAACCCCCAACCTTTCCTTCCTCTTTCCTCGGGGCTCCGGATGCAAACCCGCACTGGGATAACTCCTCTTCTCTAACAAAATATACCCCAGCATCTACATCAGCTCCCAGCCTCCCACCCCGCCCCCCGGCCGGCTAGCCATCCGGCCCCCTCCCCTCCCCTCCCCGCCCGCGCGCGCGCACTCACACACTCCGACTCCTCATCAGCACTCTTGGCGCCCCCGCTCTCCGCCCGCCGCACATGAAGGGCCCCGCCTCGGCCTCCGCGCTGTGAAAGCAAAGAGCCGCCGCCGCCTCCACCACTACCGCTGCAGCTCCCGCCGCCCCGAGCCAAGGAGCCGCCGCTGTCTGAGCCCGAAGCACCCGATTCTTCGTCCTCTGTGTCCTGCGAAGCGCGCTGCCGCCGCCGGTCCGCCATCTTACGGAGAACGGCCACCGCCGGCTAGCTACTTACGCACCGCGCCCGTCGCGGAGGCTGCTGGGAGGCTCGAAAGCTGGTCCCGGCATGCTTCACGTGCGGCGCTTGGCCGCCCCGCTTTTCGGAAGGCGGGGCTGGGGGCGGGGCCTGCGCCCTGCGGCACGTTTGCGGGCGAGCGGGGCTACGGCTGTCGGTGACGTAAGGGGCGTGGCGTGGCTCCTGACTTCCCTTGGGCAGGCCCAGGGCGCGGGGAGTTGGAGTTCCGCGGCCTCCTGGGTTCCCGCTCGGCCATCTTGGGCTTTTTGAGTGGAAGGCGTTGACCTGTCACAGCTTCACTACAGTATTGGGCCTGTTTCATGCTTTTCTATTTCCATTTCTCGTTATTACCTAATTTGAGGCAGGTCAATCTACTGCATTCGATTGATTGGTGAAATCACGAATTAAGGTAAATCTCTAAAGCCGTAGTGCTGCGTCAGATTTGCCACAGTAGCCCAGTTTAAGCTAAAGGGTGAAGGAGAAACCAGTCGTCTGCAGTGAAGTCAGAGGACTTACTGTTGCAGCATTTTCCTTGTTTCCTCTTCCCTCTTCATGTTTCTTCCCTCCCCAGCCATGACCTCTCCCCAAAAGTGCAGGCTGGTATGATGCCAGTCTTATCAAGATTTTAAACTGATTTAAATAAAAAGAGATGGTCAGTGTAAACTATTGTTGGTTCAAAATCCTGACATGATAGGGTTACCAGAGGAAAATGCTTTGCTTTTGGCAGGGCATTTGTTAGCAATGAAAAAGAATTATTATATTTTCTCTGGACCACGATGATATACAAGATGCCTGAGCTAAGTTAGTGCATCTACATGAGTGCACATTAATAATATATATCAAACACGATAAAGGTCACTATGGCATAGTATAGGATTCTGTCCTGAATAATATTTTTGTAAGTGGTATGGTTAAGGGTCCTGATGATTATCAAAGTTATAGATCGTATGAAACTAGAAGGAATTATGATTGCTTTCAGAGATTGAGTCAGTATCCAAACAATCTCAACTCTTTAGACAAGTGGCCAAATTTGACAACTTCTAAGTCCAGCTTCAAAAATCAACTGCCTGCCTTGGTGTATTTCTGTAGACTAAGCAGCCCATAGAGGAAAACATTAAACTGTGGCTTCCCTGGTCAAAAAAAAAAAAAAAAAACCAACTGCCTGAGTTCAAAATAGGAGATGTATGATTTAGTAAGTGTTAAAGAAAAAGACCTGGAGGATCTTATCGATCACAAGCTAAGTTGGTGCAAATAAGGCTGCCACATTTAGTATCTAAATAAGGAAAGTGATAGTCTGCCACTTTGTCCTTCAGTTGTTTGGTCTGGGTCCAGTTTTTAAATGGACATGGGCAAACTGCTCACTCATTCAGAGGGAACTGAAAAAGCAGAACCTTTTCTTTTGAGGAACAATCGTAAGAGCTGTGAATGTTTAGCATGAAGAGAAGACTTGGGATAGCCACAGCAATATTTAGCTATTAGAGGGACTGTGAGGAAAATAAGGGATTGATCTTTTTTCATCATCCTGGAAGGCAAAGCAAAAACCAATGGGCTTAAGTTACAAGAGGTAAGATTTTGTCAACAAGGAAGAATTTTCAAACATTTAGTAAAAATATATATATAGGGAAAAACAGAAGTTTTGAAGCAGAAGCTGGACTTCATTTGTCTGGAATGTTGTCAAGGGGAAATCATCTATCAGGGGTCAGATGAGATGACCTCTAAGGCCTTTCCAACTGTTAAGATTTTATTAACTTAGACACCAGGTACCAAGTATCGTACAATCTCCTATTTTTAAAGTTGTCAATATGTATAAGGAAGTACGCTGGACAAAAAGAGCTGAAAAATACATTGTACCTATACACAAATGGAAGTGAGTACCTTATATAAAGGGGAAAATAATGTGATTCTATTTAATTGTGAAAAAGGATATCTTTTCCCAATCTTTCAAATACAATCAGAATTGCTTAATGCTTGCCAATAAATCTAATAAACTGAAGCAGAAGTTCAAAAATTAACAGCCACAATAGTTTATTTACAATTGAACTCTTTATAAGATATTTACAAGACAACCAATTTTACACATCAGAAATGGTATCAAAAGTATGAATTACAACACAGACAACAATATGAAATGAGCATAAAACAAAGCTGAAGTAGACAGACAAGCAATTTCTCTTTTTAATTTATTAACACTAGCTTAAACTTTGTTAAAGAAAAACAAAGAACTATGTTTTAGGAGAATTGCAGGGCTTTCAGTTGAAGATTGAATTTCACAGTGTTGTATCCCATGTAGGGAAAAATAAGACTAATTTTCCCCCCACGCTCAAACACACTGTAATTTCCCTCTTGGAACTTTGCTAATCTACTCTCCAAGCTCCTTCTCAACAAACCTCAACACATCCAAATCAAAGGAGAATTGATCTAGAAGAGGGGACAATAAAATAAGAGGTCCTCAGGGAGAGGGAGAAACAAGAAAATAGAATCCACTTAAGTCTGGCCAGATAGCACCTCATGGATTCCTCTCAGTCTAGTTCAAGTCAGAATCTGAGGAGTCCCCTGGGCAGGGCACAAACATAAAGTTAAATTTGCTAACCCATATCCAAAATTAGGAATCCAACAAATGCTGAAATCAAGTAGAAACTCAGAGGGATCAAGGAACAAAGTCAAGAGACACTGATTGGGGTCTTTTATCTTTTGGGGCACATTATGAAGGAACATAACATAGGTTAGAGTAGAAAGCAAAACAGCTTGCCACATTAAAATGATGAAGAACAAAGAAAATCTGGCCGTTTTTCTAGAAATCTTTCTTCTCCTTAAGGTGTGAGATGAGAGCCCCTAGTGGAATAAGTCCTATTTCTCTCTACATCCTTGTTGCAATGACGTTCACAGAAGGTTCCCTTATAGAGAGCCCACTCTCCTAAGCAGATGGAGTTATAAATGAAAACCCATAGCCACACACACACACAAAAAGAGAAATAAGAGCAGCAAGATCATCCAAGAATACTACATGTGCTGCCGGAGTAATTCCTTTAAAAGTCAAATCCAGGGAGCACAGATCAACATCTCACAAAAACCTTTAGCAGTGGGAGGCCCCTGAGGAACTTTTCTTCTCTTCCCACAATGGTATCCCCATTCTCTCATGCTCCACTGATGGGCCGGCCACACATCCTACATACCTTGGCTTCTCCTCTAAAAGTGCTAATAATATGGGGACATATTTTCTTCAAGGATAAAAGCCCCTACCTTCTAGGAGATTAGACCCCTACTTGTTTTCACACAATAGTCCTGAAGACTAAAGAAAGGCAATTCCTATGTATTTAAGACCAGAGGTCTTGGCTCTATTTTCCTTTCAGATAGTTAACAGGGATCTTACACTGAGACCAAAGTGGCCTGGGAGTGCTGTCCTGACATTTTAACAAAACGGGGGGTGGGAAGCGGGGGAGGTAGGACCACAATGGTACACATACAAATCTATTTTTACAAAGTGAATGGAGAAGCTCATTAGGTACATTTGTTTGTTTCAAGATGTAGACATTTGCCAGCCAAAGGAAGCACATATTTCCACACTTTCCCCCCAACCCTCCCTAAATGTCTACCCCACCACCAAGAGCTCAGCTAAAAGGAATACTTGAGAAGTGATGTGATACAAGGGCATCTATACAGGTTCTGGCACGCCATCCCAAATGCCAATTGCTTCTGTTTACAGCTGTAACTTGTCCCAAACTAACTATCCCCATTCTCTTTTCCAAAGATACTATTTTTATGGAGTGGAGGAAGAAATTCAGTTATCATTAACTAAGAAAATAATTGCAGTCAAACATCCCTTCCTGAATGGCTGTATCACAGAATAGTTTTAAGAGAACAACTATCCTTTCAGACATTTATCTACCAATTCTCCAATCTCTACTCTGTGAAGATGACGTGCTTCATCACTTCACTTGTTATTCCTCATCTTGTCCTAAAGCTCACGGTGAGGTTTTTTGTTTTATTATAGGGTAAAAACCACTATACCCAAACTATAAGGAGGGTACACCAGGGCAAGAAGAGTGCCATGCAGGCACAGCTCTAAAGGCAGGGTTTGCTTCATCTTCCACATGTCTAATGAAGAAAGCCCTTTTACCCCTTTAACACAGGCAAATGTATAGAAGCAGACCCCTGAAACTTTCAAGTCTGCCATTCTATAAATATAGCTTAAGAGCTCATTTTCCTAAAAAGGGAAAAGAAATCCCAGTCACCCTCCATAATTCACAATTAGCCCAATGAAAGAGTTTTTGTGAAATCAGAGTGATGAAAACAAAACCAAAATCAAGGAAGTATGGAAGGGCATTATCAGTGAATGATAACATACATGAGGACATAGGTCACATATACAGGTCTCTGCCACTCTCTGGGAATGGCATGCTACAACTATCTGAAGACAGAGGGTTCTTGCCAGCACAGCTATTTCCTACACGTCCGGTGAGGTGTTTGCTTCTTCTGGATCTCCAACCTGCATCGGCTACGCTCATCCAACCAGGGCAGCTCAAAATTCCTGGCAAAAAAGGATGAGGAAATCAACTTGCAAAACTAAAAGGGATTCAGTGTGGACATGACAGCAACTCCAAAAACGTCAGCATGTCCCTCACTACTCCTAGCTACAACTCCTGAGTCCCAAGTTTAGAGTGTCTTTCCTGCCTCAAAGCCAGAGCAACAGTGTACCATTAAAGTAATGGAATAATCTATTTCTAATTCAAAAAGCAATCCTAATTCCTGGTTTGGGAATCTTATCATTGCAAAAAGCTAGTTGCCCGGTAGTCTCATCTTGTTCTTTTCTTTCTTTCTTTTCTTTTTTTTTTTTTAAGAGACAGAGTCTTGCTCTCTCGCCCAGGATGGAGTGCTATAGCACAATCTTATCTCACTGCAACCCTGAACTCCTGGGCTCAAGCAATTCTCCCACCTCAGCCTCCCAGCACTGGGAGGAAATTACAGGTGCACACCACTACACCTGGCCCAGGTAGCCCCATGGCTATCCCTGAGACACCTGGTTCCACCTTATATCTAGGCTTCCTTAAAGTCTGAAAAAGGAAGTGCAGGCTACCTGAGAGAGGAGGAAAAAACTTTATACTTACTGTGGAGTTAATTTTGGTAATGGTCGTCCAAATGCTACAACGGGCAAGAAGGGGGTAATCATCAAACTTTCAACTATGGAAGAAAGTCAAATGGGACCTTGTTAGTGACATAGATGGGAAATGTCTAACTATACCTGGTCCAAAATACAGTTCATTCATTCAGAGCAAGCTGTATTCTGGAGCCTTGAACCCTTTTTCTTCTTTGAAAAACCTATTCTTTTAGATAGACAAAACTTACCATCATCTGGCTCAGGGAAAAATGAGGTAACCTCAGGCTCAGATTCCTGAATTCCTTTCTTTTTATACATTCTGAGCTGGAGTCGCTGTAAAATTCTTTGTTCCCTGATCCTCTGAATATCCCATCTGGGAAAAACAAACCAGACAAACAAAACAAACAAACCCAACATTACCGCTTACCCAAAATCTGCTCTATAAAAGCAACTCACACAATCCAGACGCTAGGAAGATCCTTGCTGATTCCTCTAGACAGAGTAAAAACAAATGACTGCCTGGTTAGGGAAGAGCTGTTTAGGTCTACCAGTCCAGATCATATGTTGGTATTCCACAGAAAGTGGAAGTGAAGAAGGTTACACACAAAGAAAAAGAGGCCAAACCTGTTTACCTACAACAACTACCATTTCCAACTAAAATACTCAACCAATTGGGAAGCTAATAAGAGTGTTAAGAGCTCCACGATTCTCCACAACATGGAAGAGGGAGGTCAGGCTCAGCTGTTCCTAGGATGGACATCTCTGGCCTCACCTCTTCCTTCTCTTCTCATCCAGCTCCAGTTTTGCATGCCGCTTCGAAAACACACTGTCATCCAGGTTCTGTGTAAAGAACAGCAGCTGATAAGCTATCTATCACCATGTTACACACATATACTAACTAATTTCCAGCTTCCAGGAATATAAAATCTTTGACCTTCAGGTTCTACCTGAGTCTGTGAGTTCTGTGAATATGATGTGAACCTCCTGGTAACAGAATCAACAAAACACATACTCCTTTCCCCACCCCTACCCTTTTAGAATCTCTCAATTTCAAAATCATTTCCATAATTTTCCAAGGTAGACATCACATCAGATTGACCTCCTGAGACAGCCATAAACCCTCTCCACCTCCATACTTCCTGTAAGAGTCTGAGTTTAAAGTAAATATCAAATTTTTAAGAATCAAATGAGGTTGGAATATATAATTTTTTTTTTTTTTTTTGAGACAGAGTCTCGCTTTGTTGCCCTGGCTAGAGTGAGTGCCGTGGCGTCAGCCTAGCTCACAGCAACCTCAAACTCCTGGGCTCAAGCGATCCTTCTGTCTCAGCCTCCCGAGTAGCTGGGACTATAGGCATGCGCCACCATGCCCGGCTAATTTTTTCTATATATATATATTTTTAGTTGTCCAGATCATTTCTTTCTATTTTTTGGTAGAGACAGGGTCTCGCTCTTGCTCACGCTGGTCTTGAACTCCTGACCTTGAGCAATCCACCTGCCTCAGCCTCCCAGAGTGCTAGGATTACAGGCGTGAGCCACCGCGCCCGGCCTGGAATATATAATTTTGTTACTGAGTAGTACATGCCAACTTTTCTACTTCGCATGAAATCTACCTTTGTTTTGAGCTCTACCTAGCTATTTATTTTTTAATAAGTCACTTAATCACTCTGGACCTCAATTTTCTTTTCTTTGCTCCCTTTTTCTTTTTTTTAGAGACAGGGTCTGGCTCTGTTGCCCAGGCTGGAGTGCACTGGTGTCATCATAGCTCACTGCAACCTCAAACTCCTGGGTTCAGGCAATCCTCTCGCCTCAGCCTCCCTAGTAGCTGGGACTACGGGTGTGAGCTGCCATGCCCAGCTTGGACCTCAGTTCCATTTAACCCATCCATAGTACTACGACATATTGAAGTTACATCCCCATGTTCTATTCAGTCCCTTACTCCCTTCCATTGACAGCTCCTGGGTACCTACCTCCAAAAGGTCTGAAGGATTTGGGTCCCTTAGAGGCTCTACTGAGTGGTCCCTCCAAGAAGGAACTGTAAAAAAAAAAAAAAGAAAAAGAAAGGGAGGAGGGGTGGAACCACCCTTAAATCCAAAGTCGCACAACTATTCACTAGGACAAGAGGTCTCTCCCCAGATAAGACAAAGTTACCAAGTGATAGGAATCCATTCTATGGCCTCACCTGAAGCCATATTCAGTGTCCCTGCTATGGTATAAATGAAAAAATCTAAAGTGCCATTGCAGTCTGCCAAACTCAGGATCACAAAAAACCCTAAGCCAATACCTGACAATTCATATAATGGATGCTATTGCAGTTCCTGAAAAACAACTGAAATTTGTTGTCATTTTGAAGTCTATAGTAGTGTAATCAATCACACACCAAGAAATCTCACTCTCCCACATCCAACGGATGGGAAATGCAGCTCCCAACCATCCACCATCCCACCAACCCCCACCCCAGGCCCAGCCAGCACAATTCCTATTCTACTCACCAGCCAAGACTGAAGTTTCTCCTGCAACACTTGATGGCATCAGACACCCTAAATAATGCAGGAAAGAAGAATCACCTCAGTGTAAAAAGAAAAAAAGCCCATACCCAAAATGGAGGAAAGGATCATCACTGAAGTTCTCACTAGGAAGCCATTTTGTTTTTTGAGTTGTTCTTTTGAGAATTTCTCTCTGGGGGAGGGGAAGAGGGAACAACAGACAAAAGAAAAGAAAATAAGCCCACCACTTTTTTTTTTTTACACTGAGACGACTTCTTTTCTTCATTATTTAGGGTGGTTTCCCTGCAACAGTTGATGGCCAAGGATATCAAACCTTAAACTCAGAACATGGCAGGTGAGTAAAAGTTGACCCTATTTTTCAAATAAAAGATCAGCGTTCTCAAAACTTACATACGTAGTCTTCTTAAACAGCTCCCTCCTCCCTCCAACCAAACAAACTACCTTGCTGGTCCAGCCTGAGCAACATGCACAAAGACTTTGGCTTCCTTAGAACAAGCCTCTTGAGATAGGGGCATCAAGAATAAGGATTCACATGTTTATTCACAACTCAGGCTCCTCAAGGGGCTGGGATCTCCCCAGTCAGACTCCTTCGTACTTCTATGCCCACAATCTCAGAGGTGTTTGGAATTTTCTGTACTACGGAAGATCGGTTTTCAAAAGCAGCCAGTCACACAGAACATCTCTGGACCAAGCCATTTCTCAATCCCGGATGGGAGGTTGCTTCACAGTTTCTCATAAGTTGTTACACAGCGTTGCCATAGCAGCAAAAAGGTTAACCATTAAGGACGAACCTGTTCAACTGACTGAACCAACAAAAAATCTGAACCTAGATCAGGATCCTGGTCTATCTCATGTACTCAAGTGTGAGGCCTAATAAATGTTAGATAATTAAGAAGAGTAATCTAGCTTTCCCACTTAATTTTGTCACCAGAACAGCCAAACAAAGCCTGGAGAATACTCTTGTCTCATTGGAATAGATTTCCATCCCCATCCTGCTACGGCAAGACACAGTGGTAGAAACTTGGGACTGCGGTTCTATCCAAGAAGGCCTCCCCCACCAGTACCCCAGTACCCGTAGTGACTGTCATAGACTAATATTACATGATTGAAGGCACATTCCAGTTACTGGTTGATGTAGAAGATAAGGGGAGCATCTCTGTGTGGAAGCCATAAAGAAAAAAAAAGGGAATGAAGACCAAGGTCCCACACCCCACACCCTCCCCAAGCAGCTCAGATATCCCAAGATAGTCCTTATTATTTGAAAAATAGTTTGTAGACCATTTTATTTAAATATATGAACAACCAATGGGCTACTGCAATCCAAGTAAACTCTTCACATTTTAGAACCTTTGTGAAGTTATAGTAAGATAAAGTAAGACTGTTAGTCTTTGGCAGATTCCTCCTGCCCCCCAGACCGGGACATGGAGATACAGATAAATGTTTATATAGTTAAAGAGCGGAGGCCCAGGTGAAATACCCCACCCCAAGCTGGCTCCCCAACCCAAAAATTACCATTGGCCCCTGAGAACACCCAAAGACCACCCTCCCAGGTTTCACACAACATCAATTGCAGGAACAGTCGTGCATGGCAAAGTATAAGTTCTATGCATTTCACAGCACAGAAAACCCTTCTTTCAGAGGGCATGCAAGTTGCCGCAGATTACACCCCCAAGTCTGGTGCTCTTGTGATGAGCAACTTACTGGCAAACACATCTCCCAGTGTTGTAAGCAGGCAAATACATTGAGCACATTTTGCTGTAATTCCATCTATTTGCAATGCCTGCACAGTGTCTGTCTCTGGCTGTTAACTTACTCATTCTTGACAGAACTCTGCTTTATTGATTGCACTTTTTAAAAAATGCCAAAGGCATTTTCACACTTGTTAGCTTGACCGCCACCACTAGGGTATAAGAGCAAGTGTTCTCTATGCCTTACTTGCTACAGTCTCCTCCTTCTTTGGAGAGGATTCCCGTAATGGTAACGGTGATGGGGGAGGCTGGTGCCAACGACACAAATACATTTCTGTGGTGGAAAGGTACGGCAAATCTTCTATCTCACTTGAGAAGGCTTTCTCCTTGGGATGGGTGCTGGGTCCCTTTTGGGGAGTGGAGAGTCTTGGTGGGGTGTCCACTGAAGACCGGGGCTTTTCTGGGGTTTCTTGGCTCCTCAATTCACGTTTACAAACAGTTTCAGATAAGGAACCACAGGGCTCCTCTTTAATAGGAGAGTGCTTAGGAGTTTTTGTTTTGACTTTTGAAAATTCAGGAGCCAGCTTTTTAACAGGAGTCTTTCTTTCTGTACTTCCAAATGGGGATTTCCTATTAGATAGGGAAGAAAACATTATAAAAATTTATTGACTATTGAATAAAATCTAATCTGAACACATTTTGAGGCAAGAAAACTAGCTTGTTCCTTGCCCCAAAATGACCAATATTCAGGTACCTAAATATCTGTTTCCGCTCATTTGGCAGTCATGAGCAGCCCCTGCTTAACAATATATATAAGAGGCCCTTAGTAAATGTTTGTGGAACAAGTGAGTTTCCATGCTTAAGAATCTCTAATAGTATTCTATTGCCTACTAGATTTAAAAAGATTCCTATTCAAGGTGCTTTAACATTAGGTGCCACTACTCTTTTCCACCTACTTCATTCCTGTCAACCACAGATCGGTCTCTACTTTTCCCTCCAACCCTATGCCATATTAATTACAATCTCTATTTCTTTTTCCTTACTGTCTGCTGGCTCTTTCTCCCACCTCTCTCCCTCCCCTTTTCTCCCCTCTGCCATCTCCTTTCCTCTTTACCAACCTAAACTTTATATTTCTTTTTCAAGATTCATCTCCTCCTTAAAAGTTTCATAGTTCTAACTCAGAATAATCTTTAATATCCCTGAATCTTACAAAACTTAGTTTATATCAGTATTATTTACGTATTTTATTGCATTTAAATTCTGAGTTTTCAAAATTTATGCCCATTCTTATAGTTTGACTGATTTCTTTGAGTTCAAGGACAGTTCTGTTTTACTTTATGTCTACCAGTGTCCAACACAATGAAGTTTAACACTTCCTAACTTGAAGTGAACTACTATAGTTTTCTTTAAGAAACTCAGCTGTCACATTTGATGTCCATTCTCTTTATGATGTACTCTGCACTCTGTAATTATTACTGTGACCAAAATGTTCCTAACGGACTTTTATAGCCTGCATAAGAATGTTCAAGATAGTTTCTCAGCATAGAAGACTTCATAATTCAGGCTGTAGTTGAATTATTATATTGCTATAAAAATAATTCATAAATCCCAATCCCCTCTCTTAGTCACTGGTAAAACGTGTCCTCATTATGTCCAGACAGTGTAACCAAGTTATCAGCACACCTTTTGTGGCCCTTTCCACTCCGCCCACATGAGAAAGGCTTGGGAGGCAGAGTCTGGGATGTCTCGGAAAGCTCCGGCTGGCACTCCAGTTTAATTTTCTCAGATAGCTCTGTTTCCTCTCTCTCTTCAGTTTCATAGCCCTGAAACAGCTTGTGTCTTTCTTTTTCGTTATCCTTCTTTACCAGCTGCATCCGCCTTTCCATACGTTCAATCCGAGCAAGGAGCTAAAAGAGAGAGTGGCAAAATGCAGACTTATACAAAAAAATTAAACACAGATACTTAGCCCCATTTAGGAATGAGTATAGGCTTCTGCCTCCTTCTGTGGACCACATCAATTCAAGTTATTTTGAATAGGCAGGCATTATTTGAATAGTTTTCTTTAAACAATATAGAGAAGACAAGATATACTTTAATTTTAAGGGCTAACCTAGATAGAAAAAGGCATAAGGGAAATTGTAGTTCAGTCTTCTGAAGGAAGACCCTCTCCACCAGAAGGGGCCACGGCATGCCTTTTAATGGCATAGTCTCTGCTACTGCTAACCATGTGGCTCCAAGTCGGTTTGGGAGTTTCCAGAATTAACCTTATATATGTTCTTTTAAGAGGCCTTCAGGTTGCTCAAATTCTATCCTCTCTACTTCTACTCCAAAACTCTATACACAATGGCAAAGTCCAAACAGTACATTGAGAAGGAATTAAGAGCTCATACTACCACTAGGGATGGCAGTGTTATTTGAAAGTGATATGGGGGAGGACTTCTAAAACAATGAACACTCCATTTGGAAGAATTATCATACAAATCGGTACCTATAAATCCCAACAATCATGATATATACATATTGCTTTGCATTTAAGATAGCAGAAAAATTATACCTATTTATGTAAATATTTATTAAAATCAAAGTCCTTTCAATTTAATTAAAAGGGAGAACTACATAAACAGAAAATGGAAATCTATTATCACTGAAAACTTCATTAGTTTAGTTTTGAGAAAAGGTGCTAACTGTGCTACTTATACCTTATTACAAGAATTTTATCTGGGTTAGACAGTGACATTAATGCTGCCTTCATTACGTTCGTTGCATAGATTTCAGTCAAAGCCAAGCAACAACTGGAGTAAGAGAAACAAGCTTAAGCAACATAAAGACTGCAATACACAACAGAAGCAGTGAATACCAAGTTCAGACTGACACTCTATCCTTAAGTCACCCCACTTTCTCTGCCTAGGAAAGCCTGCAAAGGGGCCATTACCTCAAGAGCTGAGAAGAAACCTCCACAACCAGCAGAGAGCCCCTCCTGTCAGCCATACTCTCATTTCATCTCCTTATATCTGTTTTGATTCACAGCGTTAGCATTACTTAACCACGGTTTGTGGGTGACATTTCCTTGATTTCTTCTCCTTCACTGGTCCTCTTCTTCCCACCTACCCCCCCCCTTGTAAGGACATGATATGTTGTAATTACAGTACCATCACACTCCTAGACTGCAGTACAGGAGCTGAGCAATGCCACCTCCATGTTGAGTAACTTCCACAAATCAACACCATGAGATATTTTAATAAGACCTGCCCCAGCTCCCATTCCACCTTGCAGAATGCATTCTCCAATAAGACAGCTGCCTGATGCGATTCATTTGGAAAGCAAACAAAATGAATAGCCCTCTGCTCCCTTGCTCAGCCCTTGGCGCACAGAGAGAGAGAGAGAGAGAGAGAGAGGGAGGGGGAGAG